>NW_020290618.1:669893-822901 GCF_003184585.1 Aspergillus saccharolyticus JOP 1030-1
AAATACTCTAAGTCTTCTAACTAAGATATCTTAGAACTTCTTCTTCTAGATATCCTAACCTATTATACTATTCTTTTATAGTTCTATTTAAAATATAGGACTTTTTAAATATTCTAATTAGCTATTTAATTATTAAATTAAGAGTTATTAAAGATTTGACTAATTATTTCTATTAAATAAAATATAGTCTATAAATCAGCTTAATATAGTAGACTGGTATTTTATTAGCTATTTCTAAAAGAATATATTTTCTATTATAGAATAGTCTAGTTTTCTAGGCCTTCCAGCCTGACATGATATTATAGTAGAATCCAGGAATAAAGATAATATTCTTTAATTTAAAAATAATACTATTCCCCTTTAGGTAGATAGAATAGAATAGAACTATTCTATATCTCTAAATAGTATTAGAGATATTCCCAATATAGATATAATTATTATCAACTAGTCTGTAATTAATAAATAATTCCAATGAATTATACATATAACCATTGGATATAGTATTAAATATCTATTATTTTAATAGATTTATTAATATATTTCCTAGTTTAGAAGTCTATTAATATATTAATAGAGTAAATTTAGATAAATATTTCTCTATTTATTAATTTTTAAAGATTTTTAGAATAATAAGAATTATTTAATAAGCTTAACAAGTCTTCTTATAGATATATCTAAATTTCAGATTCTTATAGACTTACTGAAAGTAGTTTAGCATATCTGGATTAGATAATTATATTAAATTTCAGAGGTCTTTATTAATATATTAATAGTCCTGAAAGTTATGGTTTTTATTATTCTTTCCTAACTTATAGAGGCAGAATTAGCTACATAATCTCCTCTTTCAGGGCTTTGTTTATATATTGCTGTTTTCAGTAGTTTGTTCATTACTTTGATCCTGGAAGATGACATGGCTCACCCTATTTTATTTATTAATAGATTACCTATTCTGGTAATTTAACCGAATCCAGTCATGTGCCTTGTAGATTAATTCAAGAAAGTTAGAGATTTCTTCCTGACTATTTTTAAATTTTAATAAGCCTAGACTACTATATTAATATAAAGATACCTATTATTTTATAAATTAATTTAAGAAAATTAAAAAGTACTCTAATTAGCTTCTTAATCTTACTAATTTAAAGCTCTACTACTTCAAAATATATTAATTCCTATTAACTAATATAGCTCTTAATAGAACCCTTTATTAAGATCCTAAGATAGTAATATTGATTTATAAGATCTCACTTTCTTAATTAGTTAATTAGTACTAGACAGTTTTATAAGGCTTAAAGAATTTAATAGCGCTTTTCTAAATTAAGTATAGTATACTAATTTTACTTACTTAATATAGAATTAATCAATAGACTTAATAAGACTAGTCCTAAAGTAGTTTTATTAAATTCCTTGAGATTCTAGTAGTAGTCCTGCTTAGCTTCCTAATATAGTAGATAATCTGATTTATTTAAGTTAATTATTAAATTTACTGATGATTTTATCTATTTTATACTAATAGTACTAGATTAGATTAAGTAGACTAGCTTAGTTAGCAGTTCTGGGTTTACTAATTCCTATATTTCTTTGTTAATTGCGAATAGTCGAATTTGATTAATCTATAGAATCTAGTTATATAACTAATTTAATTGTAGAATTCTATTAGATTACTGAATAATCTGATTATTTATATTAAATAAGACTAACTATAGCTAATTTAATTAATAGAGGGATAAAATAAATTAAAATAAGAGATCTTCTAGACTTATAACTGTTAGAGTTTCAGTTCTTTTTAAATAGAATTAATTAGAGCTTTATTTAACTTTTACTTTTCTATATAAACTAAGTATAGAAGTAAAGTTAAAGTAAGATTAAAGTCAAAGATAATTAAAATCAAAAGAATCAAAGATAGAATAAATAAGAAAATAAATAAGCTACTAATTTTAATATATATCTGGTCAACTAGTTTAGGATAATTCAGAATAATCCTTAGGAAATTATTAAACAAATCAGGCTATTTAAGCCAAAATTCTTTGTTTATTGATTTCCTAATTAGGAAATCAAAACATTCAGAATACAGGGGTGAGAATCCAGGGTGAGAATACAGGGGTAAATTAGTCAGGGATGGATTGGGCTGGAACAATGGTTCAAATGGCTCAATCCAGGAATTAGGGCTAGGGTTTGGTAGTCAGGTGAGCTGCCAGTCTGACAATATATTAATAGACTTCTAAACTAGGAAATATAGTAATAAATCTATTAAAATAATAGATATTTAATACTATATCCAATAATTATATATATAATTTATTAGAATTATTTATTAATTATAGTCTAGTTGATAATAATTATATATATAATAAAAATATCTCTAATACTATTTAGAGATATAGAATAGTTATATACTATTCTACTTATCTAAAGAAGAATAGTATTATTTTTGAATTAAAGAATATAATCTTTATTCCTAGATTCTACTATAATATTATATCAGATTAGAAGATCTAGGAAACTAGACTATTCTATAATAGAAAATATATTCTTTTAGAAATAGCTAATAAAATACTAGTCTATTATATTAAGCTAATTTATAGACTATATTTTATTTAATAGAAATAATTAGTCAAATCCTTAATAACTCTTAATTTAATAATTAAATAGCTAATTAGAATATTTAAAAAGTCCTATTTTTTAAGTAGAACTATAAAAGAATAGTATAATAGATTAGAGTATCTAGAAGAAGAAGTTCTAAGATATCTTAGTTAAAAGACTTAGACTATTCAATTAACTAATATTAAGCTAGAACTAATCTAGAAATACTTTATTTATTAAATTAACTAATTAAATTACTAGATTTTAAAATAAAAAATTAATCTAGATACTAAGCTCTTTAAAATTCTATATTAGAATCTGATTTATATAACTACTGTATAGGATAAATAGAGATATATTAGTTATTTCTATTATTTTTATCTAAAATTTTACTTAGCACAAGTTCTAACTTCTAAATTAGATATCTTATAGTTAATTATTAATATAATTATTTATATAATTAATTAATATAGAACTATATCTAAGTAATTTTACTAGCTCTAAGAGAATCATTATTAATTATTTATTTATTTACTAGTTTAAGTAGAATCCTTTCTCTAAGAGAACTAGAGCCCTAATTACTTCTAAAATAAAATATTTATTAATTAATTTAGATCTGCTATTATCTATTTAGTCTAAAATTATAGAAATAGCTATATATATTCTAAATAGAATACTAAATAAATAATTTAATTAGGAAACCTTCTATAGAACTATATAAAAAAGCCTTTCTTAATTAACTCTTATAATTACTAGAGAAACTAGACCTTTTCTATTTAAGAAAAATTTAGATTATATATCTATATTTAGATTAGTGATCTATTATAAGGAAATAAACTAGAATCTAAAGTTCTTATTAGATTTCTTATTAGATATAGAGTTTTAAATATCTAGTAAATATAGATCTCTATTCTTAACTAGATAATATCTATATATAATGTTATATTTAATAAAGAGTCTAACTATAAATAAACTTCTAAATTAGAAAATATATTAATAAAATAATAATTTATCTAAATAATTAATTTAATCTAAATTAAATAGTTAGATATTAAATTAATTAATTAAGAACTATCTTTATTAGATAATTTAGAAATTAAGAATATCTCTAAGTTAAAATTATATAATCTAGATAAATTATTATTGAAGTTTCAGTCCTTTTCAAATAGAATTAATTAGGGCTTTATTTAACTTTCACTTTTCCATACAAACTGAGTATAGAAGTGAAGTTAAAATAAGGTCAAAGTCAAAGATAATTAAAATCAAAAGAATCAAAGATAGAATAAATAAGGAAATAAACAAGCCACTGATTTCAATATATATCTGGTCAACTGGTTCAGAATGATTCCGGATAATCCTCAGGAAATCATTAAACAAATCAGGCTATTTAAGCCAAAATCCTTTGTTTATTAATTTCCTAATTAGGAAATCAAAACATTCAGAATACAGGGGTAAGAATCCAGGGTAAGAATACAGGGGTAAATTAGCCAGGGATAGATTAGGCTGGAACAATGGTTCAAATAGCTTAATCCAGGAAATAGGGCTAGGATTTGGTAGTCAGATAAGCTGCTAGTCTAATATACCCCTACAGTTTTGTAGAACTCAGTGGTTCTATCAAAATTAGAGTAAATAGATGGGTAAATATACTATTAAAATAGAAAAAAGATAAATAATCAAGTTTTTACTATATTAAGTTGGTTAATAAATTGCTGGTATTTCTAACCCCTAAACTACTTAGTCAGACCATCAGCTTTTATTTTATTGATTAGAATCTAATAAATATTAATAGTCTTATTCAGGGCTTTCTGTCTAAGCCAGTGATTTGCAATATTCATATACTTCAGACTAGTCTGAAAAGGGAAGATAGGACTAGTTAGGATTTGGACTATCTAGATATTATTATATAATATAGAAAGACAGTATTTAGGGTTAAATCCTATTTAATTAAAAAATCGTCTCCACCAAAGTAGTTGCTTGGCTACAGTAGTTAGGACTAATAGTTTAGTCTCAGTAGTAGATAGGGTTATATAGTATTATTTCTTACTCAGCTAATTAATAGACCTATTAAATAAGTAAATAATATACCCTATTAAGCTAGTGCGATCCAAATTATTACTAAAGCTGGCATCACTAGCTATATAGAAAACTGCTTGATTAGGACTAGGACTATATTTAATAGTTAGGTTCTTTGTTTCTTCTAAATAGGAAATCAAGTGGTCCACCGCCCTGAGATGTTTAGGACTTGGATTAGTCAGGTGTTCTGCAAGTAGTTAACATGATTTGGCTATGTCAGGCCTGGTCTAAACTATAGGATATAGGGCTGATTCTACTTTTTACTGAAATTTATAAATTTGATTAGCTGAGGCTTTGAAAAGTAGGTCCTTAGTTAATTTCTTACTTAGAAGTAGAGACTTAGGACTTTTAAGATATTCTAGATTAAATTTATTAATAATTTTATTAATATAGATTAATTACTTAATCCATAGCTTCCGGTTTAGGCGATTATATAATATCTGGATATTTAAAAATAATATAGATTTACCAAGATTCTTTATATTGAATAACATCATTAATTTTTCCTTGAATTCATTAAATTTCTCTTGATTTGATTGGTGGAATATATAGATTATGTTATCCACAAATATTAATAAAATTAGATAATTATTAATATAGACACATTGATCCTCTTCAATAGGGCTGAGCCCTAGGGCTTCAAGCTTTACCCTAAGGGTCTTCTACCATAGGAGGAGTGATTGTCTTAGACCATATAGGGTCTTCTATAATAGATAAACTATTTATTTATTTCCTAATCTGGGAAGGGGGCCTATATAGATCTTTTCCTTAATTAAGCTATTAAGGAAGGTGGTAACAGTATCTAATTAGTATATTTCCAGGTCAAATACTATAATTAGGACTAGAATAATCCTTAGGGATCTAGCTGCAAGCGTACTAGCGCGGGTTTCCAATTAATCAGGGGTCTGTAAGTCTTCCTGTATATATATCCGGGCCTTGAATCCAGCCAGTTGACCTTTTTCATTAAATTTGTAGATCTACACCTATTTTAGTAGTAGGACTTTCTTATCCTTTGTATTCTGTGTTAAACACGTAATCCAGGTGCCTAAGGTATTTAATTAATTAAGTTCTATCTTTAAAGCTTGAATAAATTAAGATAAATAGGAGTAACTTATTAATCCCCTCCAGTTAGTGGGTAGTGGTGGAAGCTAGGATTTATTAATAGTAGGGATTTCCCCTTTATTGATACAGTTGACTATTATTTGAATAGCTTAGAAAACTAGTCTCTTTTAGAAATAGTCTAAATCAGGTGATTTAGATCTCTACCTTTTCAATCCTCTGATTGGTTCTATATTAAGGAAATCGATTTCATTAAAAGTCTTTTGATTAATGGTAGAATTATCAATAAGGACTATAAGTGGTGAGGCAGGCGGTGAGTCTTCAGGAGTAGGAGATATATCACCAAGGACTATATCCTCCAAGGGTTCTGCATGGTCATATGATTCCCCTGGGTCATGGGGTCTCTCTGGGTCATGGGATCCCTCTGAATCATGGGATTCCTCTGAATCATGTGATTTTAGCTTAGAGATATCCTCGATTTCTGAGTCATCTGATGAAGGTGGTTCTTGATTAATTAATTCAATATCTGACTATTTAATTTGGATTGAATCAATCACCTGGGTGAGCTGTTGTTTTGTTAATATACTTCCTAATTTAGAAGTTTGTTTATAGTTAGACCCTTCATCAAACACGACATTACATGCAGATATCACTCGGTTGAGGGTAGGAATCTATATTTGCTAGATATTTAAAGCTCTATATTCAATAAGGAATCCAATGAGGGCTCTGGGCCCTAGTTTATCCCCTTTTGGTAGATTACTGATCCAGATGTAGGCATGTGATCTATACTTCCTTAAACAGGAAAGGTCTGGTTTCTCTAGCAACTATGAGGGTCATTGTGGAAGGCTTTTCCAGATAGTTCTATAGGGAGTTTCCCAATCAAGTTGTTTATTTAGCATCCTATTTAGGATATATATGGCTGTTTCCATGGTTTCAGGCCAAATGAATAATGGCAGGCCTGAATCAATCAATAAATATCTCATTTTAAAAGTGATTAAGGCTCTAGCCCTCTCAGAGAAAGGATTCTGCTCAGGCTGGTATATAGGCGAATAATTAATAATCATCCCCTTAGAGCTAGCCCAAATTAGGAAGATATTAAGATTCTTATCCTAATCTAAATAAAATTACTTGGGCATGATCCTATATTAATTAATTATATTAATAATTATATCAATAATTAACTGTAAGACATCCAATTTGGAAGTTAGGGCTTGCCCTAAGTGAAATTTTAAATAGAAATAATAGAGATAACTAATATATCTCTGTTTATTCCATACAGTGGTCATATAAATCAAGTCCTAATATAGGGTTTCAAAGAGCTTAGTACCTGGGTTGATTTTCTGTCTTAAAATCTAACAATTTGATTGGCTGATTCGGCAGGTGGGGCATTTCTGGATTAGTTCTGGCTTAATATCAGTTAATTAAATGCTCTGAGTCTTTTAACTGAGATATCTTAGGGCTTCTTCTCCTGGATACCCTAACCTATTATACTATTCTTTCATGGTTCTATTCAAAATATAGAGCTTTTCAGATATTCTAATTAGCTGTTTAATTATTAAATTAAGAGTTATTAATAATTTAACTGATTATTTCTATTAAATAAAATATAGCCCATGAATTAGCTTAATATAACAGACTGGGGTTTCTTTAGCTATTTCCAAAAGAACGTGTTTTCTATTATAGAATAGTCTAGTTTCCTGAGTCTTCCAGCCTGATATAATATTATGGTGGAATCCAGGAATAAAGATAATATTCTTTAATTCAAAAATAATACTATTCCCCTTTGGATAGGTGGAGCGGAATAGAACTATTCTATATTTCTAAATAATATTAGAGATATTCCTAATATAGATATGATTATTATTAACTAGTCTATAATCAATAAATAATTCCAATGAATTATATACATAACCATTGGATACAGTATTGAATACCTATTATTTTAACAGATTTATTGATATATTTCCTAGTTTAGAAGTCTATTAATATATTAATAGAGTGAATTTAGATAGATATTCCTCTGTTTATTGATTTTTAAAGATTTCTAGGGTAATAGGAATTATTTAATAAGCTTGGCAAGTCTTTTTATAGATATATCTGAATTTCAGATTCTTATAGACTTACCGAAAGTGGTTTAGCATATCTAGATCAGATAACCATGTTGAATTTCAGAGATCTTTATTAATATATTAATAGTTCTGAAAGTTATGATTTCTATTATTCTTTTCTAACTTGCAGAGGTAGGATTAGCCACATAATCTCCCCTTTCAGAGCTTTATTTGTGTATTTCCATCTTTAATAGTTTATTTACTACCTTAATCTAGTTTATTACTTTGGTTCTGGAAGGTGGCATGGCTCACCCTATTTTATTTGTTAATAGATTGCCTGTTCTAGTAATTTAACCGAATCCAGTCACGTGCCTTGTAGATTAGTTTAAGGAATTCAGAGATTTCTTCCTAACTATTTTTAATTTTAATAAGCCTGGACTGCTATATTGATGTAAAGGTATCTATTATTTTATAAATTAATTTAAGAAAGTTAAAAAGTACTCTAATTGGCTTCTTAATCTTACTAATTTGAAGCTCTACTGCTTTAGAATATATTAATTCCCATTAACTAATATGGCTTTTAATAGAACCCTTTGTTGAGGTCCTGAGGTGGTGATATTAATTTATAAGATCTTGCTTCCTTGATTGGTTGGTTAGTACTAGATAGTTTTGTAGGGCTTAAAGGATTTGATAGGGCTTTTCCAAATTGAGTATAGTGTGCTGATTTTGCTTACTTAATATAGAATTAATTAATAGACTTAATAAGGCTAGTCCTGAAGCGGTTTCATTGAATTCCTTAAGGTTCTAGTGGTAGTCCTGCTTGGCTTCCTAATATAGCAGATAGTCTGATTTATTTAAGTCAATTATTAAATTTACTAATGATTTTATCTGTTTTATACTAATAGCACTAGGCCGGATTGGATAGACAGACTCGGTTGGTAGTTCTGGGTTCACTAATTCCTATATCCCTTTGTTAATTGTAAATAGTCGAATTTGATTAATCCATAGAATCCAGTCATATAACTGATTCAATTGTAGGATTCTATCAGATTACTAAATAATCTGATTGTTCATATTGAATAACTGACTGTAGTTGATTTAATTAATAGAGGGATTGAATAAATCAAAATAAGAGGTCTTCTGGGCTTATAACTGTTAAAGTTTCAGTTCTTTTCAAATAGAATTAATTAGAGCTTTATTTAACTTTTACTTTTCTATACAAACTGAGTATAGAAGTAAAGTCAAAGCAAGGTCAAAGTCAAAGATAATTAAAATTAAAAGAATCAAAGATAGAATAAATAAGAAAATAAACAAGCCACTGATTTCAATATATATCTGATCAACTGGTTCAGGATGATTCTGGATAATCCTTAGAAAATCATTAAATAAATCAGGCTATTTAAGCCAAAATCCTTTGTTTATTAATTTCCTAATTAGGAAATCAAAACATTCAGAATACAGGGGTAAGAATCCAGGGTGAGAATGCAGGGGTAAATTAGCCAGGGATAGATTGGGCTGGAACAATGGTTCAAATGGCTCAATCCAGGAAATAGGGCTAGGGTTTGGTAGTCAGGTGAGCTGCCAGTCTGACAATAATAATATCTAGATAGTCTAAATTCTGACTAGTCCTATCTTCCCTTTTTAGACTAGTCTAAAGTATATAGATATTGTAAATTACTTACTTAGATAGAAAGCTCTAAATAAGATTATTAATATTTATTAGATTTCAACTAATAAAATAAAAGCTGATAGTCTAACTAAGTAGTTTAGAGATTAGAAATACTAGTAATTTATTAATCAACTTAATATAGTAAGAACTTGATTATTTATCTTTTTTCTATTTTAGTAGTATATTTATCTGTCTATTTATTCTAATTTTAATAGAACTACTAAGTTCTATAAAACTATAGGGGTATATCAGACTAGTAGCTCACCTAACTACCAAACCCTAGCCCTAATTCCTGGATTAAGCTATTTAAACTATTGTTCCAGTCTAATCTATTTCTAGCTAATTTACCCCTGTATTCTTACCCTGGATTCTCACCCCTGTATTCTGAATGTTTTGATTTCCTAATTAGGAAATTAATAAACAGAGGATTTTGACTTAAATAGTCTAATTTATTTAATAATTTCCTGAGAATCATTCCAAATTATTCTGAACCAGTTGACCAGATATATATTAAAATCAGTGGCTTGTTTATTTCCTTATTCATTCTATCTTTGATTCTTTTGATTTTAATTATCTTTAACTTTGACCTTGCTTTGACTTCACTTCTATACTCAGTTTGTATAGAAAAGTGAAAGTTAAATAAAGCCCTAATTAATTCTATTTGAAAAGGACTGAAACTCCAACAAATAACTAAGTATATCTATAATTATATAAGAAGTATATTATACTGTCTAACTCTATTATTAAGTAGAAATTTAATTAGTAGTATACTAGATCTTTTGCTATTCTTAAGAAGGTTAGATAAGAAGTATACTATCTAGATCTATCTATATCTTAGTCTATATATCTAGTTATATTAGTAGTTTAGTTTAAATCTGTTTATTATATTAATGACTCTGATATATATAATTATATACTTCCTAAGCTATCTAAGGTAATTAATAAGAAGTTTCTAGATAAGAATAATTACTAGGAAGTAGAGACTATACTTAGTAAATATATAATATTCTATAGTTAATATAGAACTCTAATTATTTAATATCTTATATAATAGAAAGGTTATAGAGCTGAAGATAATATATAGATATAATTATCTAATATTAATATATCTAATCTTATTAGTATATTTAAGAATTACTATAACTAAGATATTTATATTCTATTATTTCTTTTTCTACTACTATTTATTCTTTTCTACTATATTAAGATTATTTATTCTGAATATCTTTTATTATTATTTCTTATATTATAGATATAGTAATCTCTAAGAATATTAATCTTATATAACCAGTGTCTATAGCAGTCAAGCCTGGCAGTTAAGCCTGCTGATATTCTACTGGTGGTTATGACGCTGCCTATCATACTGCCTAGACAGGATTCTTCCCTGCCGGCAATCACCAAGACTTAGTGAGAAATCAACAATATTAAGATCATCATAATGAATCATGACAATAATGTCTTTAACAGATTCTATAATTTAGAGAAATTATATAATTATATAGAATTCTTAGAGAATCTAATTCTTAATAATATATCTTCTATTTCTAAAGATTTACTATTTATCTTACTATCTATAGTTCTTATTAATAATTCTACTATTAATTAAAAAGCTTTTAATAAGATTAATCTTCTTAATATAGAATTAATTAGAGAATTGAAAAGATAAAGATCTAAATTATTTAATCTAAATTATCTTTAAAAGAGACTAGTTCTCTAAGCTATTTAAATAATAGTTAACTATATTAATAAGAAGAAAATCTCTACTATTAATAAATTCCAGTCTCTACTATTATTTATTAATTAGAAAGAATTAATAAGTTATCTCTACTTATCTTAATTTATTAAAGTTTTAAAGATAGAATTTAATTAATTAGATATCTTAGATACCTAAATTATATATTTAATATATAATATAAAGAATAAGAAAGTTCTACTATTAAAATAGATATAAATCTATAAATTTAATAAAAAAAATTATCTAACTAGATTTAAGATCTAAATATATATATAAAGAGACTTATAGATCTTTGTTTAGTTGGAAATCTATACTAGTATATCTATAGCTAGATCTCTTAGGATTATCTTAGCTCTAATTACTATATTTAATCTAGATATATACTAATTAAATACTATTACTATTTTTTTAATAGTTTTATTAAGAAAAAGATCTATATAGATTCTTTTTCTAGATTAGAAAATAAATAAATAATTTATCTATTATAAAAGATTCTATATAGTCTAAGATAATTATCTCTTCTTAAATAAAAGATTCTTAGAGTAAAGCTTAAAGCTCTAGGACTTAGTTTTATTAAAGAAAATTAATATATCTATATTAATAATTATCTAATTTTATTAATATTTATAGATAATATAATCTATATATTCTATTAATTAAATTATAAGAAGTTTAATAAATTTAAGAGAAAATTAATAATATTATTTAATATAAAGTATCTTAATAAATTTATATTATTTTTAAATATCTAGATATTATATAATTATCTAAACTAGAAGCTATAAATTAAGTAATTAATCTATATTAATAAAATTATTAATAAATTTGATCTAGAGTATCTCTAAAGCCCTAAGTCTCTACTTTTAAATAAGAAATTAATTAAGAATCTACTTTTTAAAGTTTTAACTAATTAGATTTAAAAATTTTAGTAAAAAGTAGAGTTAGTTTTATATTCTATAGTATAGACTAGACCTAATATAAAAACAAAATTCTATTAACTATTTATAGAATATTTAACTAATCTAAGTTCTAAATATCTTAGGGTAGTAAACTACTTAATCTTCTATTTAGAAGAAATAAAGAATCTAGTTATTAAATATAGTTCTAGTTCTAATTAAATAGTTTTCTATATAACTAGTAATATTAGCTTTAGTAATAATTTAAATTATACTAGCTTAATGGAGTATATTATTTACTTATTTAATAGTTCTATTAACTAATTAAGTAAGAAATAATATTATATAATTCTTTCTACTACTAAGATTAAGCTATTAGTCTTAACTACTATAACTAAGTAATTACTTTAGTAGAGATGATTTTTAAATTAAATTAAGTTTAATTCTAAATACTGTCTTTTTATATTATATAATAATATTTAGATAATCTAAATACTAACTAGTTCTATCTTCTCTTTTTAGACTAGTTTAAAATATATAAATATTATAAATTACTAGCTTAGATAGAAAGTTCTAAATAAGACTATTAATATTTATTAGATTCTAACTAATAAAATAAAAGCTAATAATCTAACTAAGTAGTTTAGAAGTTAGAAATACTAGTAATTTATTAATTAATTTAATATAATAAGAGCTTAATTATTTATCTTTTTTCTATTTTAGTAGTATATTTATTTATCTATTTACTCTAATTTCAATAGAATTACTAAGTTCTATACAATTATAGAGATAAATTAGACTAGTAGATTATCTAACTATTAAATTCTAGTCCTAATTTCTAGATTAAGCTATTTAAATTACTATTTTAGTCTAATTTATTCTTAGCTATTTTATCTCTATATTCTTACTCTGGATTCTTATCTCTATATTCTAAATATTTTGGTTTCCTAATTAGAAAATTAATAAATAAAGGATTTTAGCTTAAATAGTCTACTTTATTCTATTATTTCCTAATAATTATTCTAAATTATACCAAACTAGTTAACTAGATATATATTAAAATTAGTGACTTATTTATTTTCTTATTTATTCTATCTTTAATTCTTTTAATTTTAATTATCTTTGATTTCAATCTTGCTTTGACTTTACTTCTATACTCAGTTTATATAGAAAAGTAAAAGTGGATTAAAGCCATAATAAATCCTATTTAAAAAGAACTAAAACTCCAATAAATTAAAATAAATAAGATTTAATATATTATCTCTCTCTAACTCTAATTTATAATCTATCATATTAATTTATATAATAGGTAATAACTGCATGTTATATTGATTACTACTAAGAGAATTAGTGTTATTCTATAACTTTTGGTACATGCCTCTGTACTCTGTAATTTCACAGTCTACAATTTACTTAGGGTGTATGCACTAGTACTTAATGATTAAAATTCAATCCGTATACGCCGAGTACTGTCGGCCTCTGGGGCACATTTTCCAGGGATCTGGATCCGTCTCCTCCCCACCAAATCCAGACCCTAGCCTGTATATAACTGATTATACTACTTGGCCCACTCGAATGTCTCGCGACAGGATCTGTGCTCACTGTGTTCCTGGTGGGTTACTGGTGTTTCATTGTTTTGTCTACATGTGGAACTCCAACACTGCACGAGTGGGGATGGTTAATTTGGCATATTATGATTGAGACCGATCGAAGGGGAAAAGGATAAAGTGGAGAAAGAAGTACTCTGTACTCTGTAAAATTAATAAAATAAAACTATCAAGAAACAAAAAATAAAAAATAAACATGTGTTGCTTTCGGGATGGAATGACTGGCTGGTCACACGCACCTCACCTTACGATGAGGCGGAGATCAACTTATGGAGATGGGCGGTCCGAAACCTCCCTCCCTTCCCAAGCCCGGGGGAAATGTATGGGGGCCGACCGAGCAAATAGTGGCCCCAGTACGGGACACGGTCACTATCTAGACGCATTTTATCGATCGATGCTTCCAGTAGCTACAATTCACCTACAGGTCACTACCTACTTATTCTCCTGCTCTGGACTTTTTTTCCCCTTACAGCAAATTGAAGGATTTCGCTTTTTGGTCACCGGAGCTGCCTAGTAACCTACATTACAGCTGCAAACCTCGACCATCACTGATGGCTGCGCTTCACCAGCTATTGTATGTAATACATAGTGACATCATGCGATCAGACAGTCCTGTGTAATGGACAGGGACATACCGCCGGAGACTACCAGTCCAGTCCACCGCAAACCATCGAGTCAGATTAGCATGTACCCTTAGCATCCTAGTTCCAAAGGAGTCATTTCCATGGTAATCATGTCCACTTCCTTTGGGTCTACCTCGCAGTCCGCCAAGCCCAACGAACCCACTGATTGTCCAATCAATGTCGCTGTATCTTAAGCCTTGCACGCAACTGCCTACCTACAGTGCATCATGCTATATACGTCTATCAAGATCATTCTCACTGCACGGTAGCTACCTTGAGATTTTGGTGGACACGGGACAGGAGTCCCCAAGTCCCGGCGAAGCAAAGGGATAACAGTCTTAAATTTCCTGAAGTATAGCTGGCTTGCTGGTCGCCCCTTGACATACACCTAAGTCTGAAGCCTTACACCATAATAACATATCGCTACGAAGCACTCGCAAGTTGATTTGTTTCAACCCAGGAAATTGATTCATATTTCATGTCAACACAAATGGCTCCTTGCTTGCATTTGACCCGTAACATTTTCCAGATATCGTCCCCCACCTAAAGACAAGACATTTGAAGTTGACTTGGCGATAGCAAGGATAAGCCAGAAGCCTCGAAAACGGACTGGCAGCCAGTCAAAGTTATTTCAAAGCAAATGACATTAGCGGGGCGATCGTCACGACCGCAGTAATGGCCCGTGGAATGAAGGATCATATCCGCGTTGCAGTTCCATTTACTTGAATAGTTTTGAAACGGCAACCTCCTTGTCATCATGCTTGTTGAGAATCTTCGCAGTAGCCAGGTCAAAGTCCTCCTGAGTAACGTGCACACGTCTCTCTCGGAGTGCATACATGCCCGCCTCCGTACATACGCCTTTAAGCTCGGCTCCAGAGCATCCATTCATCTTTTCTGCGATTTTTGTAAGGTTGATGCCTCGAGTCAAGTTCATCGAGCGCGAATGAATCCGTAGAATATCGGCACGAGCTTCCACCCTGTCATTGAGGAGAATCTTGGTCAGCCAACGAGTAATGCGATATCACGATCTCAGCAGCAGGGACAGCAAGTATGAGATCCTGGAACATGGGTCAGCGACTTACGACGGCGGAGGGAACTCAATCTTGCGGTCAATGCGACCAGGGCGCAGCAAGGCCGGATCCAATATATCGAGTCGATTAGTAGCCATGATAATCTTGATATTCTTCGTAGGTTCAAAGCCATCAAGCTGGTTGAGAAGCTCCAGCATCGTCCGTTGTACTTCCGAGTCGCCCGATCCCGCCGAGTCAATCCGGCTTGACCCGATGCTATCAATTTCGTCCATGAAGATGATACTCGGGGCGTGCTCTCGTGCCATAACGAAAAGCTCACGAACCATGCGACTTCCCTCACCGATGTACTTTTGCACTAGCTCTGAGCCACTGACTCGAATGAACCGGCAGTCTGTGTGATGAGCGACAGCACGGGCGAGTAATGTTTTGCCGGTTCCTGGAGGGCCGTAAAGGAGAACGCCCTTCGGCTGTGCGATACCAAGTGATTCAAACAACTCTGGATGTTTTAGGCCCAGCTCAATCACCTCCTTGATTTCCTTGATCTGTTGGTCGAGACCGCCGATCATGTCGTATGTACTGTCAGGTACTTTCTCGACCATCATCAGCGACACCAGGGGGTCAACCGAAGAGGGCAACATTTTTTCCAATTTGTATGAGTCAGAGAGCAGCGCAACTCGCTTTCCAACTGTCAATTTGCTAATATCGACGCCATCCGCGATATCCACCACTGCGTAGAGACGCTGAACTCAGCTTGTCACGGAACATACCAAAGTCAAAAAAGATACGCGACGCGTGGGTTTCTCTTACCATATTTGCCTTCAGGATGGACCTTGACAAGAACCTTCTTAGTGCTCATGACCTTGACCACCTCGCCAACATACGAGCCGGGCTGCTGGAGTAGGCCTAGCTCTTCCCGAAGTAGGCGTACCCGTGAATTATAATCATTACGTTGTGCTTCGAGTCGCCTAAGAACAGCCTGGCCCTGGATAATATCGAGCTTCATGCTCTCAATCTTGTTGCGGTAATAATTGTCGAGCGCCATATTGGATGACGACAGATAGTTGCTGCCACGGCAAGGCGAATTGGTAGAATTTCGTCCTATCAGCTCTGATAGGTGAAAGAAAAGAGTTCGGGTTATCTTTCTTCAGAGCAAATGCCGCGAAAGAATAGGTAGAGTATCCGACGAGTAAGGAGATGGACAACTGCCAGTTTAGAGAAGGACGGACAGCCTGTGGAACGGAGGGTGAGCTCTTGCGGTACTAGTAGGTAGCAGGTACTCCGTAGCTTGTCCGCCTATGTCGACGGGAACGCGGACGCCGCCCAGGAGCACACCCGCCACAACACGTCTGTTCAGCCACACTTATCTGACATAATACATACACCGACTTGAACATTGAAGTGGACCAAGTGGATTCGGATACATGATGGGTCCATGGTGATTGCCCGACTTGCCCGGGTAAGGTTGTTAATTGACGCCAATCAATTGAGCGTGGATTATTGATTTCGACTTCGCATGCATCTACCTCTCAATCCCATATACTGCGTATATGATCTCATCTGCCTTGATTACTCAATGTCAAGTGATTGTCCAACTCATTAACAAGAAGTGACTTGCAATATCCTAAGGTCTCAGCTGACTGCGGGGATGCAAGTGAGGCTGTATCTCATGATCTCACTAAGCTGCTAGGGAGCCTGCTAACCAACTAACGTTAATTAGTACTACTATCCATATTCGCAACCACTTCTTCCTTCATGTCAGCTCTTCTTTTGACTCCCGGATTCTCATTATCATCGCCGTCATCATCCTCTTCGTCTCCTGCGGCTCCGAAACAATATGTAACTTTCTCCGTGTCTCCTTAGATTATTAGTTCCTTCCTCCCTGCTCCTAGCCCTGTCTTTCTTGTTCGTTGCTGTTCCAAGTGGCAGGCCACTCTTTTACCAGTGCTTTTTCCGGACTATTCCTCTTTCATAATTGCCCGGCCCCCTCCCAGCCCCATCCCCTCCGCTCAATTCTTGTATCATCATTATAAGCGAGAGTTGGCAACCCGTACTCGGAGGATGTCCAACAACCGACACCACAACCCGCACGACCAGGTGGAAGACGACGGGGAGCAGGACCCTTCCCTCTACGTTCCGACTGAGTCCTCCTGGCATTCGACCAACGAGGAAATGTCAGGAATTGTCCGTCAACAGAGAAATACAGGGCATGTCCGAAGGGATTACGGTGTGTCGCCCTCTCCCTAACGCACTACAATCTCTGCATCCCTTTCCAGTATCTGACTGAGAAACTCATATGGCAGCAGGTACCATGGATTCCTCTACAAGAAGGGACTACGATCAGCGACCAGACGATAGCCAGCCTGAAGCTTCAACGCGCGTCGTCTCTCAGTCGTCATCCGGCCCACCAAGGAAGCCATCAGTAACGCGTCGTATGTCCTCAAAGCGACAAGTTCCTCATAAGGGACAAGAGTTCTCTACAGACGACGATGTGCAAGAAGTGGAAGAGGATATTGCCAAACAACATGGCTCTAATCCGCAGGCGTCGCCCAGGATTCGCCCGCTTAGAAAACAGAGCTCAACTTTGCGCCGACGCTTGAATGCTCGAATGAGCCCCCTTGCTCAGGCAGACTCAGATGTTGACGATGAGAATGATACTGCGTTACCTGATGCTCTCGTAGAAGGGACTGGGCCGGAGCCTTCTGTTCAGCGATCTGAGACCAGCAGCCAAGCCGGGGAGGGCATTCATAGTGAGGAGGAAGATGCGGCGTCGAGTGACGCAGAAAGCTTCACGCTGAAGGATCGCCAGCAAGCCATAAACGAAACGCATCCTTTCGGTATCAGACTTTGGAAACCCGCATTGTACAAGAAGAGTCGTTCGGTGGAAAAAACAGCCGAAGGTGACATCCACTCTTCGCCTGGCGGCCGAGTGGGTAATCTCCTATTCCTAATCAACATTCTGTGGACTCTGTTCTTCGGTTGGTGGCTGGCCCTGGCTGCATTGGCGGGTGCCATCGCGTGCTTCGTGTTTGCGTATTCGCCAAGTGCGGTTGAATACGGCCGAGTTTTCTCTGGCCTCTCTTGGTATCTTATCTATCCCTTTGGATCCTTTGTCCGCCTGGATACGGATGAGAATTACGCAGAGGAGGATGAAGGAGAAGGTCGCAGTATCAGCGAGTATGAACAATGGCAAAATGGTGACCTTGAACATGGTAGATTATTCTTCGGTCCCCGGCGTGACAGATCCCTTGTTGGAAGGAGGAGAAACAGCGTCGATTCAGCCAGTGAACAAGACAGCCTGCTCGGCCGAACTCAAAGAGGTGTCGCGAGGGAGAGCCCCCTCAGTCAGCCGAAGCGACGATTATTCGGTCGTGGCGAGTGGACGCTTGGCCGCGTGGTGTTTTTCATTTTTTTCTACTTCCTTGTCGGACCGCTAATGCTCCTAGTCTCGCTTCTCTGTTGGCTGTTGGTTTTCTGGATTCCTATGGGACGTGTGACCATCATCTTGTTTGATCACCTTAGACGACATCCTCTGGCCTTGTCCTATCACTCTGATACAGCATATATAAGGCTCAGTCCCGGGTCTTCCTCTTCTGTCCTGCTATGCACCTATCGTGCAGCTGGTCTGCGATACTGGAAATATACCGTCGGCGGAACGAACATCTTCTTAATCAACCTACTCGGTGTTGTTTTATTCGTTATCTTTGACTACTTCCTTCTCAGCGAAACCCTGGGTCTCCAAACGGCCATCACTCATCCGGGCCTTATATTCACTCTAGCTCTCGTATCAATCATCCCTCTCGCTTATTTTATCGGACAAGCTGTTGCATCAATTTCAGCTCAGTCATCGATGGGCCTGGGTGCTGCTGTTAATGCTTTCTTCTCCACAGTAGTCGAGGTCTACCTTTATTGCGTGGCCCTTACTGAGGGAAAGGGTCAGCTGGTGGAAGGTAGTCTTATTGGAAGCATATTTGCGGGCATCTTGTTCCTCCCGGGTCTTTCGATGTGCTTTGGTGCTATTAAACGCAAGACTCAGCGGTTCAATGTGAAGTCGGCTGGTGTCACTTCCACAATGTTGATGTTTGCCGTCATTGCTGCTTTTGGGCCAACACTCTTTTACCAGATTTATGGCAGTGTAAGCATGGCCCTTTTTCAAGATCTACTAATATCTCACCACTGCCCAGACCCTTCAATATTCAGTTCAGTGCATCTTGCTAATGAGTTGTTCAGCATGAACTTAATTGCCGATCATGCGCCGACACCATGGAGTCAAGCGGTAGCGACTGCCGTCGTTGTTATTTCTCACAAGTTCCAGCTGTCAATGATAGCTTTTTCCGAAAAGCTGTTCAACCGTACTCCTGGTTCGCTGCCTTATTCCTGTTCCTGTCATACGTCATTGGATTATGGTTCACGCTGAGGACCCATGCGGCCCTCATCTGGGCCACAGAATCTGAGGAGAAGAAGACAGCGGCCTATGCCATTGAGCAGGGTTCGTACGAGCCTCGGAACTTGGATACTTTACAAGCCTCCGCAATGACCATTGGTGGTCTTGCCGCGTCGAGAGGCTCAGTGCGCGATTCACAGCTTTACAAACGTATCCTAGGCCAGTCTCTGAAGCATGTTGGTCTATCTGAGACTGCGGGGGAATGCAACGTCTCTACGCATGGCAAAAACGCAGCACCGTATCTTGTACCTCCACAAACCACGGCTGCAGACAACCACCCAAGCTTGAAGGATTTGCGAGATCTATCCAGCGAGGAAAACGAAGACCTTATGCGTCGGGTAACCGAAGTAGCAGCGACGGCGGCTACTGTTGCTGCCCGTGATGCTGCACGGTCCCGGAAGCCATCCGTGCAACTCGGTCAGCTTCGACAAGCAAATAAAGCAGCCGTTGATTTGGCGAAGTCACACGTGGACGAAGCCGATGAAACTGGTCTCGAAAACCCTCACGCTAGTGGTGGACATGATGCACCCAATTGGAGCAAAGCCCGGAGTTCCATAATTTTGCTGGTGGCAACCATACTGTATGCTATTATCGCTGAGATCTTGGTTAACACGGTCGATGTAGTTCTAGAGAGTGTGGACGTGGACGAGAAGTTCCTAGGGATCACACTCTTCGCCCTAGTGCCCAACACGACGGAATTCCTGGTATGTGCCTTAAAAACATTCCTTGCGGTTGGATTGCTTACAGCCAGATTTGAACACAGAATGCAATTTCATTCGCCATGAATGGCAATATAGCACTTTCCATGGAGATAGGATCGGCATATGCATTGCAGGTTTGCCTCTTGCAAATCCCTGCCCTAGTACTTTTTAGTGCTATGTATTCTCGCTTAATAGATCCGTCCGAATTGCTCACTCATACATTCAAGTACGTCCTCTACCTAGTATTCACACTAACCTCGGTGTGTCGTCTTTAACTTCAACTTGCAGCTTGATATTCCCTCAATGGGACATGATTTCAGTTATCCTTTGTGTCTTCCTCCTCTCCTACGTTCACGGCGAAGGCAAGAGCAATTACTTCAAGGGCTCAATCCTCGTCCTTACCTATCTCGTCGTCGTCATCGGGTTCTACCTTTCAGGCTACAGCAACATAGAGACTATGGGCATTGACCGGTTCGACACGCTGGCTCTTGGTTCATACTCGCCGGAAAGGTTTTACACGGTTGGTCGAGCCACGAGTGGTCAAGCCTTCGCACCTCATTAAGGACCGTCTTCTCCGCTTGTTGGTGTGATGGATAGCTGCTGGGTCTTGTGGGAGTGTTCCGTTGCTTACAGAGAGATGAATCGTATTTCACCAGCCTTTCATAATCTCTTTACCTTAACATTGCTCATTAGGCGACATTATTTTGCCTTCCCGCTCCTCCCTTGCCTTTTTCTTCTCCCGCACGAAGCCCAACGCGGACATTTCAAGTATGAGCCAAGATGCTTGCCAGCGTTTTTCCTGCCGTGGAATCGTAAGTAGCTGATCTCATCCAAGTTGCAACTGCCGAAGATGTCATGTGAATGAGGAATCCGAGGCGAATCTTTTCGAGATGCCGTCGAGGTGGAGGGTTCTTAGGTTTCCCACAAGCTTAGTGTATGATCAACGAGAGCCCGGTATTCCTGCTGCTTGTAGCACTGTTCGAGGAAGACCTTATATTTAGCGTCGAGTAATGCCTTTTCCTTTTCATCACTCGTTGGAACGACTTTCCTTCCCGGCTTGCTCATACGATCCATAATCTCCCAGAGATCCTCAGTTTTGCCCTCGAGATCAGCACTTGCAGCTTTGGCACCTAGCATCGCTGCTCCATGACACACGGCGGCATGTATATAACGTGGGATTAGTACAGGCATGCCGCACGCCGATGCTATTAGACCAATCAATATATTGTTCTGACACTGGGATCCAGACATGAAGATCGAAGTAATGGTGTGACCTGCTTTGTTCATTGTTTCCACAATTTGTCTAGTCTGCAGTGCTATAAATTCGAGAGTGGCGTAGTAGAGCACTGCAAGACCGTCCACGGATTTATCGCTTGTCAAACCGACGATGGATCCCGCCATGGCAGCATCCGCGATAGGGGAACGGTTTCCCCATAAATCTCCATAAAAAAACAGATGTCGACCTAAATATGAAAGACTAGGGGCCTTCTGCTCGTGGGTCATCTCCTTGAGATGTTCGTTTAGAAATTCGTATATATTAGCATTGTACGACTCAGCTATGGAGGCCGCCTGATTGAATGCTGGATGGGTTTCGATAACGTGTTTAAGCAGCTCGCCAGTCGCAGATTGACCGCCTTCAGCCATCCAATATCCTGGCTGAATGGTATCACGGTATGGTCCCCATACACCAGGAACGAAGACCGGGTCAGGCGACATGACAAGGTGACATGTTGAAGTTCCAGCGACGGCAGCAAGGCGGGAGAAAGCCTGTGTCTTATCATTCTTCGCGACTTCGGAGCTCAATTGTCGCGACTCTAGGTCTACTTTGGCGCCGACAGTACCAACCCAGCCTGCATAAGCGTCAATGACACCGCTGCCAATCGCGATTCCTGCCGGTAGCCCCAAATCCGAGGCTGCCTTGTCACAAAGGGTGCCTACTAGCTCGCCAGCACTAAGAAATTCGCCATTCTAGAATGGTGGTCAGTCACTCACTCAGATGTAAGCATATTGCAGTGGTCTTCGTGCTCTGAGTCGAGCAAGTTTGTCAAATATATGACACATAAGAAAATAAGGCTCACCACCTCGTCAACGCCGCCCATCCGCTTGAAGTTATCCTCAACTAGATCTCCCAATCCGATTTCACTCAAGAAGTCATCTTGCCATCCTTTTACACTTCCGTCTACACCGACAGGAACATAGCCTTGCTTGCAAACCACACTGCAGAAGCTTCTTTTCTCGGTTCCTGTGGCGATATGAGTTAAAGCATCAGCCAGGTCGTAGAATTTGCACTGGTCAAAGAGTTCTTTGGGCATGTTGTTCTTGAGCCATAAAACCTTGGGAATCTCCATCTCGATGGACATTTTGCCACCCACATAGCGGAGGAGGTTGTGGTCCGTGGCATTAATTTTCTCGGTCTCTCTCACGGGACGATGATCCAGCCACAGAATCACATTGCGGTCGGAGTCAAAGTTAGGGCCGGTGACCGAGATGGGCTCGTCAGTCACATTAGAGAATACGGACAGTGAACAGGTCGCATCGACGCCAATGCCTCTCACAGTCTCGGGGTCAATGTTATGCTGACTGATGGCACGCTGGACGGCCACGCATATACATCTCCAGATATCGTTAGTAGATTGTTCCTGGTATATAATCAGCCTGAACCTGCAGTGACCACAGGAGATATTCGCGCGGGACAAACATAGTATCCCTGTTGAGGCTGCCAAAGCCCAATGTTTTCAGAAGCTAGCCCAACAATGTCCCCCTTGTTATCGATGATACATGCGCGTGCACTTCCGGTGCCGACATCGATGCCAATATAGTGGTCAACATGCACCTGAATTTCATCGCGCTTGTCTATTGAGGCCTGCCTGGAGCTTTGGCGTGAAGGCCGACGAAAGGGCAGGGATCCCATAGAAGTCATGATTGAGAGGACTGCGGTCGGAACTTAGTATTTTAAACTTTTGACGGTGGAACTGAGCCTTGAGAAAGGCTAATAGGTAGAATATCTATGGCAGCGATTTTTGCTAGCTGGTGGGATCAGACTTCCTTGGGGACATGTATAGATGACAGGTAAGGAAAAGTGATAACGAGAACGAGCTGAGTCCTCAAAAATATGAAAGGGGAAGAGGAGAGGAGGGGTAGTCCTAGATAACAGCTTGGCCTGGGGATAACTACTACTGTGTAGGTACCAGGTATTAGCCAACTACGTACCGGCCGAGTCTACTGTGTCATCGGACTCCAAGTAAGTGTGGATGAGGAGAAGTTCGAATGCTAGTGGGGTTCAAGCGGGGACGAACTGTGAAATACTGTGTAACTAATGTGTACAGTTGTCAAGGAGCGGGCTGGCCGGCTGGTTTGATCACAGGTGAGGTGGTAGGACTAGCAGTTCATAGTAAGTTCAGTTAGTTAGTCAATTAACCAACAAATGAAGTAGTATATTACATTACCTTATGTCCTATGGATTAACCTTCATATAGTATGGTACAGTATAGTACAATACAGTACAATGTGGTACTACAAGATTCTCGCTTGAGCTCACTCCTTCTCTTCTATCAGTATCTCAGCTCCCTCTCCTCCCTCCCTCTTCCCTAGTCATTGGAGTACCAACTCTACATCCTTCCTTCCGCCTTTCTTCAAAACTGGACTTTTGCCTACCATGTGGCAGCTGCAGTCTTTCAAGCTTCTAATAATTACACTTTTCTTTCTCTGCTTAAGAGTTGCTAATTCCTCACCATCCTCCCAACTGTCCCCCATTGATGTCTTTCAATGGCCCGTCACAGCCTCCGAGCCATCTTTGCTGGCCCAAATATCTTATAATTCAACGTCTATGAAATCAGACCTGGTCTCTTATTCGCCCTCACATGCTCTTCAGGCACTGAATTCCTCGGAATTAGTTCGCATTGGTCTCTTCGCAACCACCGCTTCAGGTCTCAAGCACTGGGTTGGGACAGTGACTTCCTGGTCCTCACTCACGGGAGATGATGATCGCCGCCCGATTCTTCGACTTTACATTGGGTCATCACATCAAGTTGGAATATATAATGTTGCCGTGATTCCTTCTGCCGCATTCGTTGCCTCCGCAAATCTAGTCAGCCCTTTAGTGGAACTAGCCTCGAACGAGGCTGGTCCGCGTGCGCATCTGAATCAACCTGTGATAGTAGGTCCGGATGGTAAGAACACAGATGAAGCCATTGAGAAAACATTCCTCCAGAAGTGAGTCCCGCGCTTGTCACCATATTTGCTGCTTGTCATCGACGCCTATGCGAACTGACTTGCTTTACTCAGGTATTGGTGGATCTTCCTAATAGTCACATTTCTGGCCATGTCCGGGGGAGGAGAAGCACAATAGTCTCCGGGACACTACGCTCCTTTGCGTTTTCCACTTATTCATAAAACCACCCAAGCCGCAACTGGATCAACCGCACCGGTTGAGTGTCGCGTGGGCTTGCCCATTATTGTCGGCACTCAACGCGCCCTCAAGTTTCCCCACAGAGAGCCGTTCGCAGTGCCTCTTCGTGCTATAGCTGTTGTGGTAGATTGAATTTATTGGGTCATATTGGATGTCCAGTAGTGTGCCATTCTTGCGGTTCTCGACATTAGCATCGAGTTTTTGGGATCGCGCTGGACTTGATCTTTGGGCCACTGAGAGCTCCGGCTAGCTTGAGAAATGAAGGTATAAAGACCATTTATTGGAGAGACAAATCCTAAACTATATACTCATGATGCTCTGCCAACCAATACTGACATCTGCTAGAGTCGATCGTTACAGGGCATTGCGAAGAAACAACATCGGCAACACCTGACTTTTTCTGGTTGCCGGCTGACTAAAATATCCTTGTCCAAGGTTTGAGAATTTACTATTGCTGGGATCGGAATGGATAGATATGTACAGGAATAATAGTCTCACAATAGTATAGTGAACAAAGATTGATCGAGTGGTGTCTACCTCACACAAATACAAGCTGTTGTCAAGGATTGAAGGATGGATTATAAGTGTCACTTATCAATGTTTGGATTCATCGAAGATACTACTCTCTATGCTTGATTTAGTCTCAAATATGTTGCACCAGGCGCCGTCCTCTTCCCCGCGAGCTGAGATCCCAGCACATGACGCCCTTGTCCGTGAGTGCTATCAGTCCGTTTTCTTCCTGAGCAAATTGCAGTTGGAAGCAGACAGCTTCCAGCGTCAGAGCTATCGGCCGCAGTTCAATCATGCTGGAATCTGGCGCTTGTGAAGCTAGAGGATAGTACCCGTTTGAATTCTCTTCAATCAGCACATTCGGCTCAATAGCCCAGACATAGACTGTTTTCCAGTTGGCGACTGCGAGCCTGGTTCCTTGTCTTGAAGCCGCAACTATGCAGCCAAGGGAGTTAGTGGAGGGCTGGAATCCCCAGAGTCGTGCAACGACAGTCCAGTCGGGCAGTCGCCGTCCTCGTTCAAGCTGTAGGACATGCTGGCAATTCTGTGCGCGACAGAATGTTTCGGACTTCAATAAGCACGCGACAGTCCATTGTTCTTCGCGATGGGTCGCTAAGCCAAAAGAGAGGTATTTCCACTGACAACGAGCGAATCCGTCCAGAAACTGGGTTTCGTGGGTTCCGAAGAAAGGCACCTCAATGGAAAAGAGAAGGCATAGGGAGTCCGTAAACTGCACAGGGCAGGAGTTTTCATACAGTGTAGGCTGTATGGGGAAGGAAGACATGTCAACTCTCTGGAAAGAGCCGTACAAGGTTTGACCGCGATAGCAGTAGAGCAGTTGACTGGATTTGTCGTTGAACCGGAGACCTACTACGGAGCTATTATCGTATGGAGGAAGACCTCGTGCTAGCCTGCTTTGCAATCCTCGGTAACCATCAAACCACTGCCTTTTGCTATTATGCAGGACGCAAGAATTATAACTAGTTTCTAGGTTATGTTAGCATCGGCAGCTTTAGCCGCAACGGCACGATGAAACCCACCAATCACCTCCGGCCGTATCTCACAATCAGATTCTGATGAACTGATATATAGAATCACCTCGATGTCGCTTGTGTCCTGATTATGCTGCCATGAAATGGCAAAAATGCCTCCCCGCGCTGCCGCGAGAGCCAAAGGTTCGTAATTTGCATGATCAGGAAAAGCACAGATGCGCACGGTGCCATAAAGCGACGCTAATGAATACCGAGAGAGGTATACCGTCGTATCGGTCCCAGACTGCATGGCGTGTCTAACAAACGTGTGTCTCGCATAACAATCACTGTCCTCTAATGAAGGCTTAAATCGATGGAGTACATATAACGTATCGTCACCATCAAAGCTCGTCTTGAGGATTTCCACAGCACCTGGTCGACACCATTGAAGTTCCAAGTGTGCCTGAGGTCGGAGTCCTCCCTCAACAATGTGGAATAGCTTGATGCATTCTTGTTCTCGGAAGACGAGCGCAAGCGCCGAGGTCCCCGTAGACGCCAACACGGATGCTTTCACATTGATAGAGCTGATATCAGACTGGAAGGTAACACAGTCTGAACGAAAACGAGCACCGTAAAGTTGTTGGGACGCATGCCTTGACAACAGATGGAAGAGCTCTTTCGCATGCAAAGAGCAGAGGTCGGGGGGTAGAACTCCGGGGGTTCTTTGCAGATGGTGCACGAGGATCTCTCGACAACTAGTCGCAATTTCGTACACGGTACGACATGAGAAGATTGCTTGTAGGAATGTTGGGGTGGAACAGCATCGAAGAACCCATTGTATGAGCTCCGTAGGAAGATTCAGAAGCATGATTATAGGTTCGCGGCGCTCGCCCTTATGGGCAGGGAATAAGCAAGCATGTAACCTCCTGAACTTCGATTACTGCTTATTTGTAGAGAGCGGTGGGAAGGACGTATCACAGGAAACAAGCTCCTTGAAAAGGAGGGATGGATGTAGATTCTTAAGGGCAATCACGACTGGCGGATTTGCCTGTTTACTCGGAGGCACCAGGGTGTTCCTTGCTGCCTGGTAGATAGACAAATCCCCGCTACAACACATCAGAGTATGTTGTTTCCTGGTCATTTATCGGAGGCAGCAATTCTCCGCTCTTTCCCAGGCAGCAGTTTCTCAACTAGAGATTCGAGGCTCACATCTGTGATAGTCAAGCTAGCCGGTGAGGAGTTTACATGCGGGAGCACTAAGAGAGATTGGGCTGGCTTTGCCTATGCGGTCACCTCCACATCGCGGGCGCTGGTGTGTTCCGCCTGCTTCCCGCTAGATCTATAATTAAATAGCGCCTCTTTGGTCTAGAAATCATATGAGGGATGGCTACCAAAAACAACCCAAGAAGGGGGTAAGATAGTGATTAGACATATATCACGTCGACTGATATACACCGCGTCTGTCTATGAATTTTGTGATACCCAACCAAGCCTATCAGTCAAACCGCAGCTCCGTAAGAACTCAAGACAGAAGACAAAACACAACACCCGAAAATGCTCTCACAAGTACATATTGACATGGTAACCAAGACCTGAAAGAGACTAGTATGACCAGAGGATATGATAAAAACACCCACGCCTGCCTCAATAATTTATTATGATACCTCGTGCTTCCATCATCCAGTGATGACCAAGGTATGTCTGAGAATCACCCAATTGTGCTTTGTTGCCCTATGTGTGAGACAGCCCATTCTAGCACACTTTCATAGCACAGAACAAATTGCGAAAGATTTTGAACCATGCTGGGTCTCTGCCTACGGAAGTCATCCACGGTCTTTTCAATGAGGTCTAGATCCTCATCGAGGTGCCATTGACTCTCTGAGCTCGACCCGTCCACGGTGCCTTGGCCTCTTCGGCGCTTCATTATGTCCAAAACTGTATCGACTGTACAAAAAGCACCGGTGCGTCCACAGCCAGCACTGCAGTGCACCAAGACAGGTCGCTGAACCCTTGCATGTCTTTGGAACGGATCAGGGACAGGACTATTCGATGCAGTAAGAACCCGATCGCAATACTCGATAAGTCTGAGAAGATGCGTGGGTTGGGAAGTTGTTCCAAAGTCGGGCCAGTGAGGGTATTGCAGCTGAGTGACTTCCCGCAATGGCTGGAATGGATATGCTGAGTGCGACAGTCCGAAATGTCTGACAATAATATATGGATTTCCAGGGTCGTCTTTCACATCGGGAGGCAACTGGCTACCCTCTAAATTTATGTGAGGTGAATCTCGAGAATTCAGGTAAATCAACTTCTGCGAGAAATTGTTGACCTGGCACTGACCATAGTCGCCAGATTTCCAGTAAGGGTGGCATTTGACTTGTCCCCTTTCGACCTCGGCAGTCAATGAAACAATAAGTCGCACGTCCTGTTCCCATATAACTCGCCAAAAATCCTACAGAACGGTGAGCATGGAATATCTCATGGCTGACCGGCCACATGAGAGAAGGGCAGGTCAGGGAAGACTGCATATTCCACTCACATTAAAGGTATCCGGAACCGGAGCCTGGGTAGCGATGTAGCATTTACCGCTCTTTTCAGCTTTTAGGTGATTTCCATTCACATAGTCGCAGCCGCCAGGAGAAACATTTTGCAGTCTCACTCGGGAATGTTCAAAGGGATAGATGTCATTGTATCTATTTTTCGTTCCTTTCTCGATTCCTGCAACGCGATACTTCTCTGACGAGGAGTCAATCGCCGCAGAAGTGTCGGATTTATCGTAAGACAGTGCTCGTTTCATGCGCGCAAGCTCCCTTTTCTCGAGACCCAAAAATCTCTCAGAGACTTTGCGACCCTTGTCGGAGGCCTCTGACACATCACGTAGCCAGACTGGAAGTTTCTGTCTCCCAAGCTCAGTGAAACCAGGAGGGAGTTGTATAGGTATCTGTCCGACACCGTCAACCAAGTCCATATGTTGCCTGATGTTAGCGAAAAAGGGTATCGCAGCATGAGATGACTCGGGAAGAGCACATCCGCCTGCGACTGGAGCAGCTGAAGGGAGATCAATGTGCATTTTGGGTTTTTTCTTCGTGGTAACTCCTGGAGCTGAAAGCTGCGGCTGTTTGATGAGATGGGGAAACTGAGACGAGAACGTTTTGTAACCCCCTAGCAGAATCCGAGGCTCCCCTCCCCAACCTTCACTAGTGAATTTCTTCAACACATTAGCCAGCGGCCCAGCATCTTTCATATCGGATGTAGCGGCATCAAACACGATGATGTAGTGAGTTTGCCGCCATTGCGCGAACTTTTTCTTATCATGATCAGCTGTAAAGGTATTTGCTAATTTCTGTGTGTCGAACGAGGGTCGCTTCAACAGGGTTGTCGGTATGCACAAATTGAGAGAACCATTGATGGTACCCTTGGCAAAATGCGCGTAAGGTCGTACATCGAGAAGCATGACATTCCGATCAGAGGACCCAAGAAGCGCTGCACATTCATCTGTAGAGATGGGACGTCCTTCCATCGAGCTCGACTGTCCTGAATGTGCATTAGCACCTTGAGACACTATATTTCGGTTCCATGAACCGCAACCCGCGGGCTCTTTCGAGTGGCTGTTGAACATAAGCCCAGATGTCGGAAAACTCCAGTTGTGTTCAAGGGGTCTAGTGTCTGGAAGATGTATCTTTGGATAGGATCCTGCAGATTGAGTATGTGGTACCGTCTCTTGGATATTTCCGTTTTCCAGACTTATCGAGAAATGGTCAGGCCCAGAACGTTCAAGGATTGTATTTGAGGAGGTAAGCCCGGGAGCTCCATGGGTTGAGGTTTGAGTATCACAAAAAGAGAAAAACGATGTTGGGCTTGGTGGGTTGTCAAGCTGCAGATTCTGGCAGTCTGACGGCCAAGGGGAGGTAGGTGATCTGGAGCCTGTCATAGCCGACATTATTCTTCGTCAAAGTAAAAGCCTGCCTTTTTCAACTGATGGGGTAAGTTCGTGATCAGACATAAACCTGCTTTGCCATCGCGATACTGATTCTAGTCCCGTGAGCAGATTGATAGTCAAGACCAGCCGAGGGATGATGCTGCCTACACCAACCACTCAGACTTGCCAACTAGTTGCTCCACACCATATGACAGCGAGCGAATATTCACTTGACTAGCGTCGATGTTTGATAGTCTGTATCCTTAGGACAAATACGGGATTTGCCCTTGGACTAGGCGAAGCGAATCAACACCGTACAGACGGGTGATGCCCACAGCAATTCAGAGAGGCTGGCTGCAAATTCTGGTAGGGGGCGGTGATGTTATGGTTTCAATGAGGAGGTAAATTAAAAAGCAGGGAAGCGAAGTGGCCGCACAGCGATGAATCAAGAGCTTAGACTGAAGTTTTGGGAATCCCGAGTTATGTTCACAAAAGAAAGACAAAAGCCCATGGGAAGTAATGAGTGAGGTTGCCGGCAGGAGGCAAAGATAGGCAAGTGATTTTGGCTGCTTGCAATCGGGGCCTAGCAAGTCTCAACTAAGGGGGGAAAGAATCGCACGCCCAACTGCAGTTGAGTTCCTAGGCCAATGGAAAACCGAGCAAGGAAAAGTGGGGGAATGGGGAGGGGGGAGGTCACTGTTGGCTGATATCACTGATCCACAGCCATTGTTCGAGCGTGGAGGGGGTCGGGGGTTCAACAGCCGAGCGAATTGTGCGGAAGAGCGAATGGAGGGTGAAGGAAACGGAGGGAACGACGTTGTTCTCTTGGATATGACGTTATAGGGTGGGTGGCCGAAAGGGTCGGAAAATGGCACGTGTGCAGAAGGACTCGAAACCCATGCGGCGGCGACCGGTCTGGATCTCCTCGATCTACCAGGAACTACACTGTACTGTGGCGAATCTGTTGGATTCAAGCATACAGCGTCCATGCTCAAGAAGCGCAAGACGGAATATGAGAGAAAAAGCAAACAGTCATTATTAAACTATCATGTCATTTACCTAAAAAGCACATATCGCAGTCTATTGACAAAAAAGTCCGTTCATACCCCGTAATTATGCGTTTCGATACATTCTACATTCCATAGCAATGGAACAATAAATCATACTGCATTGTAGAACAGTAGTCACCACGCTGCTCTGGCTACGTGCTGATATAGTTACTTTGCGAGAAAACAGAGACAGAGAAGAAGCTCCCAACGGCATCAAGCAGCTGGAGCTAAGTATAACACTTGCGCGGCCTATTCTCTGAGAATACATGTGAGATTTCTCATGGTAGTGTCGATCCCAAATCAATATTATTTGCATCGGACTAGCAAAGCCGATTTGAACTGCTTTGTGTGACACAGGCTGGTGTGATTGTTATCAAATAGCACGTTGTTGCCACAAACAGATATAGGAAGCGAGCAGGAGGCCTCTGCAAAAGCCTGTAGCATTTTCGAGCTCGAGTCTGGGGCTGCTGATCGGACGAGTATTGAATTTATGATCATGGTGGGATATGAGCTCCCTGTCCCATCCGCAGAATCCTCTCGAGTCACCGGTCTATGGCGGTCATCTCGGAAGGTTGTGGATGTACGGTGGCTTATCGTCATCCGGGCACCTTTTTGAAATCGGCAGGATATCGTTGAATTGGAGGGAGGGGGTCTATCAACATTGAAAAATTCTCGGTGTAAATAATGCAAGTTATGCTTCATTGCAACCAGATTTTGCGAAAAGACGTCAATGGGCAAGGGCCCTTGGTAGCATGCCATCATGAAGGATGCGTATAGCGTAGATTTAAGAAAGGGCTTGGCTACATGATCAAAGTGAGATAGCCAAACCAAGTTGAAGTGAAACATTCTTTCTGGGATTGGAGTAAACTTGTCTTCGTTGATAGTTCGAACCTTAGTCGACTGAGGAGAGAGGACGCGTTGAAAGATGGTCAGGTTAAGGTGACTGCATCGGAAGTCAAAAGCCGGGATTAGTGCTTCAAAGTCTGCCATCAGGTTCGCCTTTGAAGCGTTGCACTCGCTTCTGTTCCCAATCATCAAGATCCTTGGCCATGAGTCTCTTAAAAAAAACTCAGCATCATATGACATTTGTCAAACTGGTAATTATCACTTACGTAGTATTCTTCTCGTTCGTCCCCAATGACTCTCCTCCGCGGATTTCGTCTTATGCCTTCCTCGCCATCCGGCCCCTTAAGACCAAGATTAAAGGCTTCCTCTTGAGTAAGTTGTTTTACTTTGCGATCATAGCGCTCATATCTTAGGGCGGCAGCCGGCGTCAATGCAAAAGACCCGGCAACTATGACCATGATGAAGGGAAGGCCAAATAGTAGAAATGGATGCTTCGGGAGACGTGATCTATATGCCGCCCCGACCCGCTCCCCAAGGGATGACGATGCTGTTGTTGCACGCCGGAAAGTCTTGGCTTGAAATATGGGCATTTCGTCTCGGTCTCACTATTGATTGATCAATTAAGTGGTCGCGGTGACAATGCGGAAAGATGGCCTGAGGATAATCTACCGCAACGATTTTTAAGGTTACATAATGCTGTATTTACCAGAGTGTGCGAGGCGGTCAGAGGTTCAGCGGAGAAACATAAGTCCGTCATAACCACAAGGCTTGCCAATCGCTCGCCTGAAAGTCTGCTATAAACATCAGGTTGCCGAATCACAAAGCGGCGGAGTATTGAAAGAGGCACACCTTCTTTTCAGGAAGAGAACTGTGGTATGTCACTCCAGTGTAGTCAATATTTTGATATTTGGAACTGATAACCAATGCAGGTTTTGGGCATTTCAATTCTGTACAACCAAGGCATTTGCTGCCCACTCTCATAGATCTTACCACGGCAGCAAAATTCTTTCGATGACATCCACAAACCCAGGCTCCCTCTTTGCGCTGGGTGGCACAGCAGCTGCAACACAGCCAGCAAGGTTGTTCCAAAACAACACTTCTAGCACTTTGGGCAACACGTCCACAACACAAACGCCATTAGGGGGATCCTTGCTCGCAACGCAACTCCAGGCCCAGCAGCAACCGATACAGAGTTCGTCATTCGGACAGAATTCAATGCAGCCCAGTGCAGCACAGCCGGCACATGTATCTAGTCAGACGCAACCCGCTTATTTTAACAGCCTACTAGAGCGCGGGAAGAAGAGGCCTCTTTCGGCAACCGGTCTTAATAGCACTTTCGACAGTTTGCCCACATTGCAGTTGGGCCTTGATGATATCCGCAAGAAAGCGCGAGAGCTTGGTACTAAAGAATCGAAAATACAGCAAAAATATGCAGCGCATAGCAAGGCGTAAGCTGTCTTCCCTCTTTGTCCCCCTTCTTGTCAATTGAGTTTATGTGACATACTCATTTCTCTCAGTCACTATATGCTGGCTGCATCAGGGGTCTCACCTGGCCACGCACTAAGAGACCTGAAAGCTCTAGACCCGCAGGTGTCATTGTCGGTCGCTACAAAAGAACAGGAGTCTTTCGATCCTGATAATCAGAAATACCTAAGGAACCTGCAGCAACGCGGTCGTCAAGTCATGATAGCCGAAAGCCTTGCCCGCACTCAAAGAGACTTTGATCTATTTTTGGAAGAAAGACTTGATCTGGATTGGGAAGAACAACGACGGAAGATATTTCAACACTTCGGTTTGACCCATAAAGACGACAATGCTAAGCAGGGAAAAAGTGTGTTTGGTCGCTCAGTAAATCGGACACAGCAGTTTGATGCAGCGTCTGCTCGTGGCCCTGCATCGGCATCGCGTAGGAGTGTCTTTGGACGCTCTGGCTTGGAGAAATCTGTTATTGGACTGCCTGAAACCGGAGCCGCCGGTCTGCAAATACTTGATGATTCCACGGAGCGCACCGACGGCCCGGGTAGTCACCCTTCCGACTCTCGATTCTTGAGGGAGAAAATGGGATATTACTCCGACAAGGTGCAGCTGTTGAACTTGGCCAGACTTCAATCTCGGACATTCCCGGTATTACATGAGTTTTCTGAGGTTGAAGGGCATGCAGGTGGCGACGTAAGTCGGTGCGTTTCAGTTGTCTACTAGTGACTAATCTATATTAGGTCCCAAGGCAGTTGTATGACGCCTACAGAGCCTTGATCAACATCGTCGGGGAGGCACCTGAGGCAACAAATGTTTCAGATCCTTCCGCTTTGAGGGAGCGGCAATTCTCCTCAGACTACTTGGACGAAACACCGACCTCGCGCAAAGCGACTAATTTAAGGAACCGGATTGTTGAGGGCTCACGTACATTCCTCGAAAAGCAATTTTACACGGAACTAGAGAGTAAAATCGCAAAAAACCCCCGAGAAGCACAACTCGGTGGTATTCCAACGGTAATCAACAAAGTTCGTGCTTATGTCAGGCTCAGGGCTGCAAGAAGAGATCTCGCCCCGGACGGCACCGAACTGCAGATGGTCGGCGAGGATTATTGCTGGATTCTTATATTCTATCTCCTTCGCTGTGGATTCGTAATGGAAGCAGCTGAATACGTCAGTCAAGATCCAGGCTTTCGCTCCTTGGATCACAAATTCGTCACATACATGACAACCTATGCTCAGACCAGGCGCTTGCCGCGTGAGCTTCAACAGAAGATCAACGGAGAGTATCAGCAACGGTCACGGAATGCGCCTGATAATACGGTCGACCCTTACCGCATGGCATGCTACAAGATAATTGGCCGCTGTGAACTCAGCTGTAAACACTTAGATGGCATCAACCAAAGCGTGGATGATTGGACGTGGCTGCAATTCACCCTGGCCAGAGAGGATGACCGCGCGGAAGAAGTCGCAGGCGATGTATTCGGGCTTGAAGACATTCAAAGTGACATCGCAGGCATCGGCCAGACAATTTTCGGCAAATCCCAAGATAGCCCAGGGGGTTACGGAACCTTTTTTCTCTTGCAGATTTTAGGAGGCATGTTTGAGCACGCTATCACTTATCTTGCTACCTATGCTCCCGTCAGCGCAGTACATTTTGCCATTGCTCTCGCGTATTATGGCCTGCTACGCGTGTCCGACTTCTATACTTCGGGCGAAGGATTGTGTAAGTCGCAACTTTTGAAATCAAGGATTTTTTTGTCGGCTCGGCTTTACTGACGAAAAAAGTGTCCTTCACTGTGAAACAATACTCACAGGTCAATTTCGCCTCCCTCATTACACAGTACACTAAGCAGTTTCGCACAGCCAACGTTGAGGCAGCAATAGATTACTTTTCTCTGCTGTGCCTCAATGCTGACTTGCCCGGATCCCTAGGTAAATCTCAAGCAGCCGTGTGTCACGAGGCTCTGCGAGAGTACATTCTGGAAACCAGAGATTTTGCCAAGCTGTTGGGTGACGTGCGCTGTGATGGAAGCAGAATTAAAGGCTTGATCGAGCAGCGAATTAGTCTGATCAAACTCGTCGACCAAGAGGAGTTCCTGAAGACAATCACCGTTCAAGCGGCGGCTATTGCCGATGACAAAGGACTGATCACCGATGCAGTTCTCCTATATCATCTCGCCGAGGACTACGATCGTGTCATCGACATTATAAACCGAGCTCTTTCCGACGCTGTCGCTGTAGACTTGGGAGGACCAGTGCTGAAGTTGCAACCACTGAGACCTCGGGCTGATTTGCGGAGTGACAATCACGGTCCGAGGCAGGGAGCATTGCTCGAACCCGGGAGTAGCCTCAGTCTCACCGCTGTGGAAGACCCAGTGATCCTAGCCAAAAATATGATTGGCCTGTACAATGCCAATGCCTTATATTATCAACAAATCCGCCAAGTCAATCGTGACTCGTGCGGGTTGCTACTTCGCATGATGGAGGCGAAGGCAGAAGTCGAAGCAGGGAGATGGACGCCTGCCCTTGATGTAAGTTTCTCGGTCACCAGGCCTCGCATATCGTTCGCCATTCCGCTGATAATAATACTTTCCAGGCCATCAATGACCTGAACTTGCTTCCTTTACGGGCAAGAGGTTCTGTTTCCTTCATCCGCGGTGCTGCCCAAGCTTTTTCGTCCTTCCCCGCCATAATATCTCATAACATTGGCCATGTCATCATGTGGAGTATAACTTGCATAGGCCACGAACGTGACCGTCTCGGCTCCAGTGTGTATGAGAATGAGATCAGACAGGGACTGGCTGGTGAGCTGCTAGTTATGGCCAAAGACCTAATGGTTTTCTCGGGGATGGTAAAATATAAACTGCCGCCTAAAGTGTACGAAACACTTGCGCGCGCTGGAGCGGAGATTGGAGCATATTGAAGAGATACCACTCTCATCATGTAATTGCTCAGTCCACCATTTCTTTGCTCTTGGTGACTTTGCCGGCGGCCCATTCACGTAGTTGTCTGCAGATAGAAAGAGACTTCGAAAATCACATTGGCGGCTTACATTGTGTGGCCGCACCTATGTCTGTTTATTACTTGTATCGAGGACCTGGTACAATATTACGTAGTTATCAACAGCCACTCAGCACCTCCGCGAGACTCGGATGCCAAGACATTGAGCCGCCTGGGGGTTTCTAATCCTCTCACTGTTAGCAAACCTGCTACTGAACTTTCAGCTGGATTCCTAGGCACCTTAAAATTGAACAAGCACTAGGAATAGGGGTCACAGATTTTGGCGGCATCAGCGTGCATCACGCACACAATAAATAATCTCTCGCCTTTCAACATGGACAAATGCTGCATCTTGCAATCTTACATCTTCGTCCTAAGCACACCCTTCTTCAAAAAACCTTGAAAGCGAGGGCGCAGTGCCCGACATGGGACATGACCGTTCTAAAGCATTTGCCACGAGTACCAAACCCACGCCATCCAGTCCCGAGGAAGAACAATCATCAAAAGGGGTCTCGGCTCAACTAAAAGAGCAAGTGGAAGGGCCCTCGATATCGAATATGGTGACATCCTGTGAAGAGGCAGAACACGGTAGCGAAGAATTCGGCAACGCGTCGGATGTTGTGGCGCTCGGAAGTCAACCTGCTTCTCAGGCTGTTCCTGCTACAGAGGGTCGTATCGCTTCGAGCTCCGAAGGACCGGGCTCGCAGGACTACACAACTGCATTGGCCAACACATTGGCAGACATAAGCAGCAATTTTGACGACATACCCGCATCGGAATTTTCGAGCTCGCCCAAACTCGACTGTCTTATCAACAACCCTCCTAACGTCTCCAGAATTCGACGAGTAATGTTTGAATGCAAGGACCCAATAGAGATAAGTCTTGAGGAATTTGAGACGTACTGGCCGTTCATTGATAACGTGTGGGTTAAACAAAGGTCAAATTCTAGCAAAGAGGGCCACTGTACTACGGACTATTACATGTGTCGTTTACGACGTCCTACTCATCGTACTTCAGAAACTAGGCCCTTGCCCGAAGGCAAACGACCCCGAACTAAAAGAGTCCGAGAGGGTGGCATTTGCAACTTTCAAATCAAAGTGGTCAGGTTCGAAGGCGCTTATTCCACTGTGACTATCGCAAGGACTCCGGGAAGCAGCCATGTGCATTCGCACGACCTCGACTTCATCGACAAAGTGAAGCGGAATTCAGGACTCATGGAGTTTGCACGCAAAGAAGCAGTCAAGGGATACTTACCATCTTCCATCTTTACCAAATTCCGAGAAGAGCCCGCAAAACTTGAGGAGGCGGGTGGCAAGTTTCTCACGGTGACAGATGTACGCAATGTTTCAGCCAAATGGAGAATCCAGAATCCTGAGGTCAGACTCGTACCGCATGATGGTTATGAATACCAGAAAGGTCATGGAATTGTGAAGAAACAAGGAAGTGGAAGCAACAGTGGCAGTCCGGTATTGGCAAGCACAACCCTGAAGTCTTCGCTACCACCAGATACTCTTTCATTTCCCCAGTTTTCCCTAGAATTTGTTGAACCTTATCTCCCGAAGCACGATGAGCGACGCCAGTTCCCTCACGTCACTTTATCTTACGCGTCGTCCATGGATTCAAAAATTTCACTTCTCCCAGGCATGCAGACGGTGCTCTCGGGACCCGAGGCTAAGCTTATGACGCACTATCTACGGTCTCGCCATGATGCTATCTTGATTGGAGTTGGGACGGTCCTTGCTGATAATCCGGGCTTGAACTGTAGATTGGAAGGAGCGGGCGGATACGGCGGTTTGGGAAGAATGTGGCAACCGCGGCCCGTGGTGATTGATCCCACCGGCCGATGGCCCGTTCATCCTGAGTGCCGGATGTTGAGAACTGCAGTGGAGGGTAAAGGCAAAGCGCCGTGGGTTGTGGTATCTCCAGGAGCCCGCATCCACCCCCAGAAACTAATGATGCTCAAAGGCTATGGAGGTGACTTTCTTCGAATCATGGAATACAATCAAGATTGGCGATTGCGCTGGGAAGCTATTCTTCGCGCTTTGGCATCTGAGGGAATAAAGAGCGTCATGATCGAGGGTGGCGGAACCGTCCTGAGTGAGCTATTGAACCCCGAGTATGCAGATTTCATTGATTCCATAGTCGTGACTGTCGCTCCCACTTATCTTGGATCAGGTGGAGTAAGCGTGAGTCCAGATTCTAAGCGTGATAGAGACGGGAAGCCGAACGCAGCCTTGAATCCCAAGGATGTGAGGTGGACGCCATTGGGTCAAAATGTTATCATGTGTGGCAGAATCCGCACGGAGGCACCCTTTGCCTCCAGCCTTCCAGGATGATATGGCTCAGCTTTGTCCCCTTCCTCATCTCGTTCTGATCCAATTCTCCGTGCCTCATGTGTCAGTCTTTCCCTGCCAGTATAGTACTGGGGTCTTGACACGTGGCGCAAAAGTCACGAGTTTCTGAGACTCTTGGGCCAAGCCTAGAGCCAGCTATGATAGCGTTGTAGTGCGATAGCCGTTGACTATATTGTCTTGCATGCAATCAGACGCACTTGCAAGTGTATTGGTGGCACACTGTATATTAGTAGCAGATTGTGTATATACATGAAACAATAAATACCTTTTATCAAACCTTCAATCTCATCGTACCAAGGAAATAGCTGTTAGGTGAGAATAGCATTAGCAGAGATACTGCTGTTAGTACCGCTAGCAGCAGTTGAGTTAACATAGAATAATGGGATTTCTTTCAAGTTATCGAAGCAGTTGTCAGTTGTTCGGTCATGTCTCGTGATCAGCAACCACGTTCTATTGACCTTAGGCTTTGATCTAAAGTCGTTAGAAAGTAAGAAAGAAAAACTACTAAGCTGGGAAGCTTCCTCAGGCTTTGTTGACATGCGCTTTCAAGTGCTACGCCTTTATGCACTGTGACTACTTCACAGACTAGTACAGCTTTAGTTGTTGTTTGGTGGCATGCCAGTGATTGTTGTTCGCTCTTAGAAGAACAACAAGAACAACAATGAAAGCCATCCCCCACGCAGTGCCTCTCTCCCACTTCAATTGATTTCCGCAAAGGTTACTGTGTTCTCCTCTTGATAAATCCTCCTCTTGATAATCCCTCCTCTTGATAAAACCTCCTCTTGGTAAATCCTCCTCTTGATAAATCCTCCTCTTGTTAAATCCTATAAAGCTGCCCATTTGAAGTCAGACTAATCATTCCTTCCAACAATCTATATCACTCAGTCTCAGCATCTTTCCCCTCCCCCTCTTTTCTCCACTTCCCCTTCTTTTATCATCTTGTCCTTCCGTCTCGAAAACAGCCTGTGCTGACTAAACTGCATTTTTCGCGACTATGCACTCGGAGAAAGGTGCATCTAAGTTTACTGCGGACCAAGCTGCTGCTACCAAAGGCAGGCAGACAAAGAAGGCCAGCGCACCTATTGCGGCGATCACCAAGGTTAAGCGAAAATCAACAGTTTCCGCTCCAAATACGCGGGAGCGCACTGCTAAGCTTAATGAAGCCACCGAGAGACAAGAGGCTATAACGAACTTCGAGGTTTCCAAGAAGGTTAATGCTAGCAATTCCAGTGAGGTTTCTCGCCGAGAAGAGACTGGAACTATTTCCACAAAGCCTGCCAAGCGAAAAGCCGACATCGATAATGAGAAATCAACCCGCGATCCGAAGAAGACTCGTGTAGTCCGACCCCGGGTACCAAAGCTGAAACCAAAGGTTGTCATCAACAGTGCTCCCACTACCCGCCTCAATGTCTATGTGTGTGGTGAAGGCAGCTCTGGCGAACTCGGTCTCGGAGCAGGTAAAACTGCTATTGACGTGCAAAGACCTCGTATCAATCCGCACTTGCCGGCAGACCGGGTGGGCGTTGTACAAGTCGCAGTGGGCGGCATGCATTGCGTGGCGCTTACGCACGACAACAAAATTCTCACATGGGGTGTTAATGACCAGGGAGCGCTCGGTAGAGATACCGACTGGGAGGGGGGCTATAAGGATGTGGGCGAAAGCAGAAGTGATTCGGATTTAGACTCTGACGAAGGCACTGGCCTAAACCCACATGAGTCAGTTCCTACTGCTATCCCGTCTGACGCTTTCCCACATGGCACTGTTTTTGTGCAAGTTGCTGCTGGCGACAGCTCAAGCTTTGCCCTCACGGATGAAGGTCAAGTCTATGGTTGGGGAACTTTTCGGGTAAGCTAGCATTCGCCTCGGTTGCTTAGCCTGAGCTGACCATATCAAGAGCAATGACGGAATCCTAGGGTTCGATCCTAATCACAAGATCCAGGCTGTTCCCCTACATATCCCTTCGCTCAAGAAGATAAAGCACCTGGTCTGCGGTGATAACCATGCTCTTGCTCTAGATGAACAGGGCGCCGTGTTTTCGTGGGGTTCCGGCCAGCAAAACCAGCTCGGCCGCCGTATAATCGAGCGGAACAGGCTAAACGGGCTTCAACCACGCGGATTCGGTCTACCAAAGAGCATAGTGCACATTGCTTGTGGCGCTTATCACTCCTTTGCCGTTCACCAATCGGGCAAAGTCTATGCATGGGGTCTCAACAGTTTCGGTGAGACTGGTATCAGGGCCGGTGCTGGCGACGACGAGGCCGCGATTGTCCACCCTACAATTGTCAATTCGCTATCAAATCAAGGTATCACTCAACTTTGCGGTGGCGCTCACCATTCACTTGCCGCCACCAAGAGTGGCAAATGCCTGGTTTGGGGACGATTGGACGGTTATCAAACAGGTCTCAAGATTGTGACACTCTGTGAAGAGGCTGTCATCAAGGATGAGCGTGGGCGCCCGCGGATTCTTATAGAGCCAACTCCTGTGCCTGGAATTAAGGCCAATGCCGTCGCAGCAGGTCCAGATCATTCGATCGCGATCGATGTCGAGGGCCGTCCTTGGTCGTGGGGATTTTCCGCTACTTACCAAACTGGCCAGGGTACACAGGATGATATTGAGGTAGCAACTATTGTAGAAAACACCGCTATCCGGGGGAAGAAACTGAACTGGGCAGGTGCAGGTGGGCAATTCTCCGTGTTCACTGAACCAGTGACACATTGAGCATATCTGATTTAGTTGAGATCTGTAAAAGCGATGGCGTCTATTTCAAAGTTTGTCAAAGCTTATTCTAGTCTGGTTTTGTGTACCCATTCCATGACTGCACTGGTATGCAAAATGCCATGAGTACTACATACCGTTCAGCATAATACTTAGCTCACTTCTTTGCTGGGGATCTTGTTCACATTTGAGTCTGCGGCGAGATGCTCCTTCATCCGTATCATCTGTTACTATTGTTTTTAAGACGTCATCAGCGCTTCTCATATGTTAATGCGATCCCGAAGTCTGCTCGGACTGCCATAGAGCAAGCAAATCAATGCCCTAGGCGTCAAGGCTACTATCCCCATATTCCCGCAAGAGGAATTCCAACTCATCATCATTAGACGCATCAATTTCGATACCAGTCTCCGCTTTTTCTTGGTTTGACTCTCGATCTGTTGCGTGTGGCTGTACCAGGTTGGACGCCGAGTTCCCGTGTCCACCGCCAGGGTTCAGCGCACTTATTGATGTGTCGAATGTCTCTACCGTAAAAGGAATATCATTGTCTTTGCCGTAGCCATCAGAGGTTTGCTTATTCAAATGGGCCAACTGTGGCATCTGCACTGCTTCAGCCGCCAACGCTTTTGGTTTCTCTTCGTCAATCCACTCCCTTCTCATCGTTTGCATGCGTTTAGAGTGGCCAAGTTTTTCAATGATGGCCAGACCATCGGCAAATTTAGCACGAGGATACAGATTATCAAGCCATAATTGATAGAAGTTCAGAAGCCGGGCCACATCAGAATACTATTCTCTAATTAGCGGTTTGCACAAATGATTCAGATCTTCGTGGCCAAAGACCTCGTGTCCTTTGCCTTTCAGTCTAAGCCTCTGCCTTGACGTGCGGCGTAGCTTCGGTATTCCAGAGTGCGACAGTAACCTAGGCATTGGATAAATATGTGACTTAAGCTTTCGAGATGAAGCGTGAACATTGCCCTTACCTGCTCTCATCCAATTTTGCAACGAAACGGCGATGCTTGCTAACCTTGACTTTGTCGTCGACTCCCAGAATAGGCATTGTTGAATTTTCACCAAAGGGTTTTGCAATAGGTTCAGTCGTAGGTCGTTTCCATGTCGCATCCAGACCGGCGTCATAATCAAACAAGGAATCGTCATGGCTCGTCAGTCCATTGAGTGGCTCTGTCTCAAGTTCCATTGTACTGGGTGGTATTCAGATCTGGAGATCAAGAAAATGATAACTCAAGCCACAACGGGGTGGATAAGAAGGGGAATGAAGCCGGATGGGCACTATTATGTCGATCTAACTCACTATCGTAGACTGCTAGGCAGAGTACGCTACTATGACGGTTAGGGCGACGACGCGCTGTGCAAGCTCGGGACGCGTCTGTATTCCGTAAGTAGTGCAATACTATCTTACTAATTGTAGACTAGACTCAGTACTTCCAGTCCAAGTTACATCGCATACCGATACCGGCGCATGCAGTACGGTATTCCACAAAGCTCATTATGGTATATCTGTGATGACTAACCGCATGTTTGCGCGCTAGCTGGAAAGCGGTGGGCTGGGCATAACTCCTAAGTTCCAACTTCATCGCAGCAGAAGCCAATCCCTGAAGCACGATTATCACGCATCTTGCTCTAGCTTCGCCAATTCATCATGGCCACCGATAATAAGGCAGCGCTTGTTCCTCCGAAGCGGGCCATTACCGACTACCCGGTATGCTTCGAAGATACTGTTTTTTTGAACACAAGTTGAAGATCAAAGGTTGCTAATCAGTGTTGATAGCTAATTGATTCCGACCCGTATGAGCCCGTGCCTACTTATAAAGATTAACAATCGCGCAGAATTTTGATTGAGAGGTCTAGGCACTTGAAACGAGTCGTTGGCTATGCCCGACCTTCTGATTACGCCGTAGCCGGCGGATTGGCTGCTGCTTCCCCGATTGCGTTCTGGATCATGGAGAGGGTGAGCCCATCCCATGTCGGCAGAGGCGGCTTTGCTCCTGTCATGCGACTAGCAACAGCAATTGGTCTCGTCGGAGGTCTACATATATTTTACCAGCGATCCTGCAGTGAGTCCACCATCGCGGTTGGGGAATATAACGTTGCAGACGCTGATCGGCTGTTGTAGATCGCTTCTACGGTTTCACAGAAAACACACGAGAAGTCGAAATGGACATGAGAGAAATGGTAGGCAAGGTGAAAAGAGGGGAACCATTATACGGAACCTCCCAGGTTTCGCCATACTTGCAGGGTGTTGCCGCCAGAAATTCGCGTTATTCTCAGCTCTTTAGCCATGTCATTCCATGGATCAATATTGTCAACCACGACCAAGTAAGTTCATCAAGAACCCGTGCCACCCTGCACAAAGGCGTAGAGCAGGCAGCTTCTGAATCTCATGCTAATATTTTCGAAAGCACGGAGTCGATACTGCGAAATATTATCAACAAGCGGAACGGGAGCTCGAAGCGGAGCCTCTAAAATAGGTGTATGGCTCGCTCCCAGTATTGATTGAACTAAATAGTGACAAACATTAACTTATGCCCCATGTTCCCTTCTATTGCCGCAAACCTGTCGTTACTTATAATCAGAATCTTCAAATTCAGGCCGGTTTCGAGCCCATCCAGGATTGCGGACTTTACTGGGTCACGGTTCATTGAGTATGAGTCTGACTTCCCGAGACGCTGGTTTCAAAACTCGTTTTCAACTCACGGTTCTTCTTGGGCCGAGGCTTGGGTGCTGAACTGCAGTCAACGAGAGTAATATAGTCGATAGCCGGAGTGTCATACCATTCTCGTTTTCCTGTATATAAAAGCGCCGCAGTAGCATTATAGCTTCTTCCTGAAATATCCCTCCGTGGACGGGATACGGCGGGTCTATTGAGGAGCTAACAGTACATCTATCAGTGACTAGATTTCATTGATGAGGTCGAATACGAACTCTGAGTGTAGCGAGAGTATGCTTCCAGTCCCCCCAAAGCGGTCATTTCCACAGCCAAAATAAACAGTGCGTATCTGATATTGCCTCAAAGCAGAAGCACACATGACACAGGGTTCAACAGTCACGTAAAGATCTGTTGAATGAAGCAGCGACCGGGGGTATTTCTCGAGCATTTCCTCGATGGCGATGAATTCAGCATGCCTTGTGCCCTATGTTTCATCAGTTCATACTGTTGGTAGGATTATCTTTCCACTTTCCGTTATCTTTCATCTTTCCAAAGATTTCTGTGAGACACAATCATTGTCGCGCTCTCGAGGCTCATAAGCCTCAGAAGCGACCTACATTCATGGATTTATTGGTATCATTCATCCCTGAGCCGACAATTACATCATTATGAACAAGGACACATCCGACTGGCGTCTCGCCTGTCTCAAGTGCCTTTTCGCCCTAGAAGAAGATATGAGTTTCCTACTATTTTCTCAAACAATTCCGGTAAGCACGATTACCATTATCAGTGCTTGCTTCATGAAATACGCGTGGCGAGAGTCGATATGATTGGCCATTGCTATAATATATACCGAAAAGATCGAATGCAAGGAGCTGCTGACAGAAAAATTGTGTCGAAAAGGAGCCGAGCCGAGGTTGGAGAGGTGATTCTAAGCACTTATTGAGTTGATCAACCTGGGTCAAGCTGTTCCACATTTAACAGTGCAGGACCAGGTAGAGTATGTAGAATTCGAACATGCTCCTGTACTCTGTACTGCTCCATACATACAGGCAAACCTGTTATTTCAACATGTATTTATACCACACTGAGACCTGTGAGCTGATATCAACTATAGTCACTGATGTTTTCACAAGAGTCATTGGTGTTAAACCTAGCGAAGGAAGGTGCAAGCCTTGGCACTGCTGACCCAATTGGGAAGATTTATTCAATTTATTATACAACAATAAATACAGGTAGAATAGAAAAACTGGTAGAATTAACTATATACAGTTAGCTAAATCTTTATGCTGTCAAAAATCTTTACTATTATATAAAAATTCTGGAATTTTTTTCCTTAAGTTTAAAATTCAAGATCTTAGTCATTTTAAATCTGAAAAAGTGATATTAGATAAAGAAAATTCCAGATTTCTTAACTATATAACTTTTATTACTCTATCTTCTGAACTAGAATAGATATTCCTTCAAAATATGAAATTTGGGTGTATTGGATTTATTAGCTAGTTTTTAGAGGTTTTTAAATTTTAAAAATTTCCTCTAATAGATTTGAATTTTTCTTATCCGAATTATCACCCTCAGTCTGGAACAATCATTTTCTAGTTTTCAATATTTTTTAAAGTGTTTTCTCTTATAAAAAAGCTGCCCTACTTTTACCCGGCTTATCTAAGCAAGCACCCCATCAAACCCCCCCCCCCCCCCCAAATAAGCAAGCACCCCATCAAACCCCCCCCCCCCCAACATATATATGAACCATACTAACTTTCTCTTATAAAAAAGCTGCCCTACTTTTACCCGCCCCATATATATATGAACCATACTAAGCCTCCCCCCCCCCAACATATATATGAACCATACTAACTATCCTCCCTAGTATATATATACTAACCATACTAACCACCCCATGTAATGGTTGCTGGCGGTACAGAGGATTCTGCCCTGTTGTTCCGCCTTAGGCGGATCTTAGCTAGTTTTCACCCATCTCAGGATCTTCCTAAGCAACTTATTAATAATAATATCTTCCTAATACTAATAAATTTAACTTTAGTTTATAGTAGTATATTCTAGGTTCTAGATACTATATATATTTCTATAATTTTATCTAGTGACTTCTAATTACTCTTTATATCTTCTATTTCTCATATTTATTTATTTATTTATTCATTGCTATCTATCAACTTTAATTATCTTATAGTTAATATTCTGTTAGTTAATTATATTATAATCTTACTATAATGGTTGTTTGTAGTATTATATAATAGAACAACTACTATCAGGAGTAAGATCATCAGAATGATATACTATAGTAGTTATAGGAGTTATAAGGTTATTAATAGTAAACCTATATCTTCCTAATATCTATAAGACACTGATTCCTCTGTAGAAGACTACTAAATTCTTAAGAATTAGTTTATTTTATAAATATAGATTATCTTTATTATTATTAGATAAATCTATAGTATTAAATAGTTAATTTCTTATACAGTTAATAAATTTTCTACTCTAATGTAAGGGCTGAGAGCCCTACAACTCCCCTTTAGGGAAGAAAAGTATTATATGGGCGTATTAGTAGGGCCAATAGGTCTATAGTCCAAATTTAAGAAATAAATTAGCAACTATAGATAATACTAACTAAATAGCTATTATTTTAAATAAGTTCTATTATTTATTTTTTATAAGTTTACTTATAGTTATTCTAATTAAGAATTTAAATCTATAAGGACCTATACTCTTAATAAGACTAGATAGTTTTCTTTCTTAGTAATTAGATCTAATTAGATTTAGCTATAGGATTAAATCCTAGTTTTATCTACTAAAATAGATTAGAATTTAGTTAGACTACTAAATATACTACTATTATAATTAACTTCTAAAGTAGATTTAGACTACTACTATAGCTGGTAGTTAGTTCTAAAAGTTAAGATTAGACTAGTATAAGATCTACTATAAGAATATTAGCTAATTAAAAAATAGAATAAGATCTATTTTTACTAGAGTTCTAATTGATTATATACTATAAGAACTATAAAAAGAAGAAAGATTATAAGAGCTAAGAGTTCTATAACTTTTCTTTAGAGAAGAAAAGTATTATATAGGTGTATCAGTAGGGCCAATAGATCCATAGTCCTAATTCAAGGGATGAATTAGCGACTGTGGGTAATGCTGGCTGAACAGCTATTGTTTTGAATAAGTCCTATTGTTTATTCCTTACATCTAATAACTAGATTTTATTATATTTTAATTCTTTATTTTTAATTATTTAAGAAATTTATTACTATATTAAAATAATAAAAAATTAGAAAAAATTAATAATTAAATTAATATAAATTATTATCAAATATTACTTCTATTATTAAAGAGATTTAATAACTTAAGGATTATATATATTAATTAAAGTAGATTAATAATTTATAATAAAGAATAATCTATTTCTAAGAAAAATATTTTTCTAGTAAAATCTTATTAAGATACTACTAATTATTCTTTAAATTAAATAAGAATAAAAAGAAGATTAAGTTTATTAATATTTTTTATTTTATATTAAACTTTAATTTTAAAAGTATTAAGAATAGATTACTAATCTAGAATATATATTTTAGAAAGTTTTTAGAAAATATTTATTAAAAAATATAACACAAGCCTTGGACCCTCGCTATGCTCGGTATATGGAAGGGTGGGCTGCCTCACAGGCTTTCTTACAGGGCCGTTGGCAGGGCTGTTCCTCACAGGCTTACTCACAGGGCTGTTGGCAGAGCTGTTCCTCGCAGGCTTGCTCGCAGGGCCATTAGCAGGGCTGTTCCTCGCAGACTTGCTTACAGAGCTGTTGACAGGGCTATTCCTCGCAGGGCTGTTTACAGGGCTGTTCCTCACAGGCTTGCTCGCAGGGCTGTTAGTAGGACTGTTCTCGCAGGCTTCCTTATAGGCTTGCTCGCAGGGCTGTTGGCAGGGCTATTCTTCGTAGGCTTCCTTGCAGGCTTGCTTGCAGGGCTGTTAGCAGGGCTGTTCCTCGCAGGCTTACTAGTAAGACTGTTAGCAGGACTATTAGCAGGGCTATTAGTAGGGCTGTTAGCAGGACTTTCCTCACAGACTTACTCATAGGACTATTAGTAGAACTGTTCCTCGCAGGCTTCCTCACAGGCTTGCTCGCAGGGCTGTTAGCAGGACTGTTCTTTATAGGCTTCTCACAGACTTACTCGCAGGGCTGTTAGCAGAACTGTTAGTAGGACTATTTACAAGCTATTCACAGGGCTATTTATAGGACTGTTAGTAGACTTATTAGTAGACTTACTTATAGACTTCTTCACAGGGCTGTCTATAAAGTGGTTAGCAGAATAGTTGATAGGATAATTAGTAGAATAATTGGCAGAATAATTAGTAGAGTAGTTTATAGAATAACTTATATATAGATAGGATATTAAAATCATATAATTTAGAGCTAAAAGTATAGAAATTTTGATAGAGTAGGATTACTAAGTCAGCCAGATAAAAGTAGAATAAACTTTTTATATAAGAAAATACCAAAATTTCTATTTAAAAAATCTAGAAAAATTGAAAAATAGAGATTCTAAGCTAAAAATAGTTTAGACTATAGTAAAAATTCTAATTTATTTATAGAATTTTAAATTTTTAAAAAATATTAAAAATTAAGTCTAAAAAGCTTATATATATAAAAATTTTCTTTTTTCTTAATATCTTATCTATTTAGGCAAGTGGGGCTATAAATTTAATATAGAATAAAAGATAGAATTTTGCTACATATTTTAAGCCTATTTTTAGAAAACTATATAAAGATTTGACTAAGAAATCGACTTTTTAATTGAATTGTAATATTTTTGTATATAATAGTAGTAATTAGTATATTAAGACTTACTACTCCTAAGAAAAAACTAAAAGCTCTTTATTTTCTTTAATTTCTATAGATATTATTAGAACTTAAATATTATTATAATTGGACTGGTTGGTTAAGATACTATATTAACTACTATATATAGAAAGCTATATTACTCTAAAATCAGAAAACTACAATACTTAAAATATACTTCTCTAGTTAGTTAGTCAGATATTCTTAATTAAGATAAGAATATATATCTAAGATAGTTATATCTAATATAAATAAAAAAGAGTATTAAGTATATAATATACTTTAGACTAAATTCTCTAATTCTAAGATTTTTATATATATTAATCCTAAGATATAGTTATTTATTAATTTTAATACTTTAAGAAATAGTTATAATATTATAGTATATTATATCTGTGATAATAAGAAATTCTCTGAGCTTTCTAATTAAGATATTTTAGAATTTCTTCTTCTAGATATTCTAATCTATTATACTATTCTTTTATAGGTCTACTTATAATATAGGGTCTTTTAGATAATCAAATCAACTGTTTAATTAATTAAATTAAGTATTATTAAGAATTTAACTAATTATTTCTATCAAATAAAATATAGTATTAGCTTGATATTCAGTAACCAGTACTCACTTGGGTACTGTACAGTACGTATGAGGTTTCATTATCCTTCGGGCGCCGTGACTATTGTAATATGTACCGAGTTCAAATGAAGCAAAGACACTGCTTAATGGCAGATTAAAGCTTGCCTTATTCTTGAACTATGACTAGACTACTCCTAAGTAATACTCAATAGATGCTACTGTACTCTGTACATGTACATGATCTATATGATTACTTGCTGCGCCTCAAAAGGACAAGACAAATATGCTAGAGGAAAGAGTTTTCGTACAAATCTGCACAGCACTTACATGTGTGGACTGTACTATACTTCCTGTACGTACATACTCGTAGAAATCGTTTCGCTGCAGATTTTGGTTTTTGCTGGCTGCTGTTGACCGCCGTAGCTTAAGTAACCTCAATGTCCGTAAGTTAGTTAACAGGCCCTTGTCAATCCAGGCTATTCCCTGACATCACCTATCGCTTAAAGCTCTCAGAGGCACATGAACCATGTGCGATCGTATCGCCAATGGCACCTAATGAGCGCAGACTGACTCGATTCTCCTCAACGAAGAACAAAATACCAGATGTTACAGAAACGGTTTCTTCAACATTGGCAGCGCAGCTGGTTCCGCGTCTGTGCTCGCAAACCGATCAGACGCGTAGTCTAACCAAAAAAGCTTTTTCACAACTACGACATGAATTACTCGAAGGCAGATACAGCCCGCTACTGTCGAATGTCGGTATCGATAATTTCAGAAAGCTTCTTTGCATTGCCCTCAAAGCTGGCCTAGAGCCATGTATCAAGGATCACAGGCTTCAGCACGAAGACCACCTAAATCAGCTCTGCGACTGCTTGGATATAATTCAGGCTGTCGTTGACAACGCACCCTTAACTCTTGTTGAAATCGCAGATCCGGAAATTCTGGGAGAGGATGAGACGGTCCCTCTGTACTCGTGGCTACTTGTCCGACTCCTCCGAGTTATGGGTATCTGGGAGATAGACAGACTTAGAGAAAAAGTGATTAACATCCTCTCGAGCATAGCGAGCGTCCCGCATAAGCATGGCAGAACTTTTCATTCTTTTATTTGTATCTCTTCATTCTTACGATTATGCACCATGGGTTGGTTTATGTGTCGCATCAGTGTCTGATGTCTCGCTAACGTCCACTAGACCTTCTGCGTTCTCTAGAGGCTTTTCACTTCCAGCGATCATCCGTGGAGTATGCGACCAAATATTCTGTAGTCAGCATGAAGCAGCAATTCTCTATAGACCTCTGGAAACTCCGTCTGCCTCATGGTTCCATAAATGCGAGCATCAATTCAGGAACAGTCCTTCAGAGCGTTTTGCTTTGTGCCGACATGTTTAAGTTCAACATCAACGCTTACATGTTTTCCGATATGCCTTATGATCGGCAGGATATGCTCTGGTTCTTGAATGGTTATCAGCGCCTCTGGGACCTGGCCATCCTCTGGCTTCGCAAGAAGTTTTCAGCACCGAACAAAACCAGCACACAGATATGCGTCCGCGTAGCAGCGGCGGCTGGCGCTCTCTGCACTCAGGGAAAATACGCAGATCAAGACTTCGAGTTGGCTCGCATTGTGCTTTCAAAAGTTGCAGATATGCTGACTGGTGATGATCTGGTCGATTTCCCAATTGTGCAACTCGAAGTGAGCCACCTCCTAGACATAATAGTCGAAATGTGGAGATGTAAAGTGCAGTACGCTAGCATCACGGACAAGTCGGTGTTGCTGAGCTATGCAATGACGAAAAAGAGACCTACGTTTTTTCAATCCTTAGAACCACGTCTGCAGGTGACCGAGCACAAATTGTCTCTTATATGTGTCCATCGTGAGGCTGATTGATAGGTAGGCATCGATTGAGCGTCTCCTGAGCCAAGAATTACCGTTGGAAGCAGAGGATGTCAACGTGTTTGAGCTCTCCGTTTCTCGTGTACGGCACTTGGAACCGGGAGCTGCCAATGGACAACATTTGCGCACTGCTATCCAGTCAGCTGACAATAGCGAAGCTGGTCAAACTCCAAAGCGGCTCTGTGTTGCAGCCTCGAACGCAAGTATATCCGAGCGCAGCATATCACAGAGGCTTGTGTCGGAATTACTCAAGCTTCTTTGTGATCGAGACTCCGGCGATCTCATGGAACTTAGATCTGCTGTTTCGTATGTCGGATTGCTGTAACATGCTACTAAACAATATCCCTAATTAAGATTCTAGGGATTATTTTGGCGGGATCAATGAGCAAGCGAAATGCAAAGTCTTAGACACCCTCGGACTCTTATCCTGCGCTCTAGCTGGAAGCTTGGCACGCATTGACGGAGCTATCTCGAACGACTCATTCCATTGTTGCATTTGTGATGATGAGTACAGGAATGATTCTTTGGGTTCAGATCAGCAATGGCTCAGTGCTGACGGATTATGTGGCGTCTTTACCTCAATTCTCCCTTCACTCTCCCGTGCTGCGACATTGAGACTAGCCGCGATTTCATCTTTACGTAGAGTCATCATGCATGCACCCAATTGCGACTACATACGGCTTGCCAACTCGGCCTTCGGAGACTTCTATGTCCACTCCATGAGGAGCTCTGTGAGAGAGTTGCGTATAATGGCCGGGTATGTACTTCCGAAAATAGGCGGTCCAACCGTGTTGTTAATAATATTTCTAGGTACTCGGTGACATCGTTTGTCCAAAAAAGACTGGATCGGGTCAGTAGGCATGATAATTTCATTAGGATCTTGGAATGGTTACGTGGAATCACAGACAAGAAGGATTTGTATTTCCATGAAAGTTGCATATTGACCCTTTGTCGGCTCGCCAAGTAAGCAGTTCTCGGCTTCCAAAACTACTCACGAGTGTACTAATCCTTCTCGACTATCGTAAGGCACTCTTGTGACGAGGAATTGAACATTATTCTGCTACGTCTCGTTGAATATCTCGGCCACTCGAATCCATTCGTTTGCTCGGTCGCATACACTGAAGTATGTGTAGACCACTGAAACCGGTCTCTAATCTAGTCTTAGACTAACTTCTATCCAGCTTTCCAGACTGGCGCAGAATCTCTTGGTCACTCCCGCTGGCTTGTTTCGACCTTTCTGGAGAACTTTATCTGTTACTGTAGTCAAGAACTTTCAGTCTCGCCCTTACATGGCAGAACAACTGTGTGACCTCCTGGGTATGAAAGTCGATGACTTCTTACGCTTGACCGAGGTTCATGTTTTACCTTACCTTGTGCTCACACAAAAACGAGAGATCATCGCCAGGATGGGTGCCACTTACAAAGAAACCAGGACACCGTTCGATATATGCTCAGAGAAGAACAACCTCGCCGCTGTACTTGCGTTTCTATTGAGTCAGCCATCACCAAACCCGGAAGACAGTATAATGTCTACGTTGTCAATGGTTGATTCCGCCTTCGCAGGGCGTACGTTGGCCGAACTCCTGCGTATCGAACCGATTCTAATCGCCTGTGACATTCTTAAGAATTTGGGTGACTCCAGCGCTAAGAAAGGGGCAAGAGTAAGTGTGCATTCGGTGCTTGCTAGGCCATGCTCACAAATTATACCACAGTTTCACCAAGCGCTACACCTGCTTGCTGCGCTTGTCCCACGAAAATCTACCAATTCGCAGAAACGAGGCAACCTGATAGGTCACTTCATCGAAGAGCACGTCCTTGGCATCATAACACAATTTGCTCACGCCATAAATGATTTCCAAGTTAGACAGTCACTTTTGGAAAAGAAAAGGAATCTCGCAGCCATTGGAGAGATGATAAAGGTTGCTCAAGGTCACGTCAGTAGTGCTTTGCCGCAGGTCTGTTCTATACCTCTCTTACAGATCAGTGCAATTTAGCTAACCTGAAATAGATATGTGCGTGCTTGCGATCCGCACTTGAAATCGATGATTTGTGCAATCATGCGTTCATGGTGTGGGGAGTTTTGATTAACACACTTCAAAAAGAAGAGGTTGAGCCTCTCATTGATCAGACAATCTCTACTGTGATAAAGTACTGGGACAGGTTCACTCAGGAAACACAAGATCATGCTTTCGGACTGGTTAGTCATATCCTACGGCAGCATAGTGATGTGATACGCGATATTTTCCATACGATGCCTTCGCTTTCATCGGTAGCCCGACTAGCCAGCCTTGAGGTAGAGCTCAACGAGCTGAGGGGAAAGATGGACGTTCGAAGCCGATTTCTAGCATTTATCCGTCGCAGCCAGAGTGAAAATGCGGTGGTCATTGAGCAAACCCTCAAGGAGCTGGTTCCCTTTCTTCTTGCCAATGAGGGATTCGTTCATGCCTCGGTGCTCAGCGAACAGCCAGATCCGGTTGTTTCACAGCTGACTCGAGCTTTGCTTGATTGCTGTGTCAAATACAACGCGAGCTCAGAGAATATAACCATTCTCTCGACTCAGTGTCTGGGCTTGATTGGCTGCCTCGATCCCAATTTAGTGGAGACCGTCAAGGAGAAGAAAGATATACTGGTCTTGTCAAATTTTGACAGCAGGGAAGAGACCTTCGATTTCATTCTGTTCTTCCTCCAGCACGTTCTTGTCGAGGCATTTTTGTCTGCTTCCAACACTAGAGCGCAAGGGTTTCTCGCGTACGCAATGCAAAACATGCTCAGATTTTGCAATCTTGACTCAGCCGTGATAAGCCGGTCTCGTGATGTCCAAGGCGAGGAGAAATACCGGCGTTGGATGCAGCTACCTGAAGCTGTTCGCAACATCTTGACTCCATTCCTAACATCCAAATACACGGTCACAATTGGCGCCATTCATGCCAATTGTAAGTATCCTCTCTTCTCTCTGGAGCTGACTCACGGCAACTGGCTTCGATGCTTTGTGCAGGATCTGTTACGAAGTGCCAGTGGTGATAATGCACGACTCATATTCAGCGTCTGCAGTCGTGTCGTCAAGGGGCAGGGTATCTCAATAGCATCATTTCTTTTACCGTTTGCGGTTCTCAACCGCATAATTGGCGGAACCGAGAGTGAGAAGCAAGATTTGCAATGCGAGCTGGTACATATCTTGTCTTATCCTCTCCCAGAATCCAACAAATATGGATACGAGAACATTCTGCTATGCAGTCAGGTTAGTAAGTTTCACCTGGCTCGCAGTTACTGACTAACACGTTGATGTCATATGTCCAGAGTATCTTTGAAGTTCTGGATTATCTTTCGCGATGGCTGCAAGGGAGGAAGAAACAGCTAAATAGCTTCAAACATCACAGCCATCACACCAGTCGTAGCCACAAGGAGGCGTCCCGAGACGTGCTTCTGGATACGTACACTTCGCAGGTGAAAGCTGTGGAAGCATTGTTAGTTTCTATTCCACCAGAGATCATCTCAAGAAGAGCGGTCGAATGCAAGTCATTCTCACGGGCTCTGTTCCATTGGGAGCAATACATCCGTCAATTCAATAGTCAACCCGAGACACGGCAGGAGTCTAGTACTGAATCTCTGTACCAGCGTCTGCAGCATATCTATAGTCAAATTGACGAGCCAGACGGTATTGAAGGTATCTCGTCAAATCTCCATGCCTTGAATATCGAGCAGCAAGTGCTCGAGCATCGCAAGGCAGGAAGATGGGCCACTGCGCAGAGCTGGTATGAGCTACAGGTCCAGAAAGATCCGGATAACGGCGAAGCACAATGGAATCTGCTCACTTGCCTAAAGGAATCAGGACAACAAGGTATGCTAATCTGCATTTGTCCATCGCGGTTTTGTCGACTGACACAAGGTGTACAGATGCCATTCTAACCAGATTCGAGGCCCTCACAAGTACTGTTCCAAGTAGTAGATTTCTGCCCTTTGCAGTAGAAGCATCATGGATTACTGGGAACTGGGATAGGCTACATACTTATCTGCAGCTCAGTTCTCAGGATACACCGGACTTCGATATCGGAGTTGGGTTAGCTTTCGATGCTTTCCGTTGTGGTGACGAAAGGAAATTCGGACAACTCTTGAAAGGTTTGCGACTTAATGTTGCTAAGTCACTCACAGCCAATTCTGTGACATCATTACAGTCATGCCATGCCAGTGTACTAAGGTTGCATGCTCTATGTGAGATTGAACTCATAGTCAATACAAGACATGAGTCTCACATCGAGCCACGAGGCCCAGCCAAAGTGCGCGCAATTCTTGATCGTCGCCTGGAAATTCTTGGAGGATATGTTTCTGACAAACAATATTTGCTTGGTCTCAGGAGGGCATTAATGGAATTAACGTACAGAATTCGCTCCGGAGCTACGATATATGTACCTCATGTACTAACTGTGTATTTAAGGGGCAAATTCACCGACTCCGAGATAGCAGCTGCTTGGCTGGCTAGTGCGCGTCTTCTGCGAAAAGGAAATTACACCAATCAAGCATATCAATCAATGCTTCATGCTGCTCGCCTGAAAGACAGAACAGCCACCATTGAGCACGCCCGGCTTCTCTGGAAAGACGGCCATCACCGAAAAGCGATACAAACGCTTGAAGGTTCAATCATGGCTAACGAATTTTCGCTTTCAGAGGGTTCCGACTCAACGTCCGCATTACGTGAAAAACATCAGAATATTCTTGCGGCTAGAGTATATCACCTTTGCATCCATGCATATACCTATTCTGACTCGGGACATATCTCTCGTAGGCTCACTTACTTCTGGCAAAATGGACAGATCGTGCTGGCCAAACCCAATCGGATGTTATTGTTCAAAAATTCAGAGAAGCCATAAAACTTCAGCCAAGGTACCTACCATGGTTTCCCTGTGTGAATTTCATATTAACCATGTCTAGATGGGAGAAAGCGCACTATTATTTAGGCAAGCACTACAACAAGATATTGGACTCTGAAAAGGCACGGCCTCTAGGGAAAGAGGCTCAGATATAGTCTGTTTTCCCCACCATAAATTCTGTGATGTTGAAGCAATTTCTTCTGACATTTTCTAGTCTGAGTGGCGAGGTCTCGAAGCTCGTCGTTGACAATTATCTGCGATCATTGGCATATGGAAATAAATATGTTTTCCAATCACTGCCGAAGGTGTTGACCCTCTGGCTGGAACATGCATCCATCGTTGAACAGCCATTTGACCCCAAGCGAGGAGACAATGAGTGAGTGGTCTTACTCTCTCTCTTAATTGTGTTGCTGCAACAGCATCTCGTCAGACCCTAGCAATTATTAACATTCCCGGAAAAAGGGACTTCCAGAAACATACCCTGCAGCAGAGGAAAAGGAGCCTCGAGGACATGCATTCGCAGCTGAAAAAGTACATACATCGAATCCCGGCCGCGCTGGTAAGTTTTATGACAACTTTCTGAAATTTTTTGCTAATGAATTCAGCTTTTTACGATTCTCCCTCAAGTGCTAGCTCGAATCTGTCATCCTAATACTACTGTATATGACCTCTTAACAAAGATTGTGGCAAAAGCTGTAAATTCCTTCCCTCAGCAAGGGCTATGGACTGTTCTCGCCGTGGTCAAGTCGTCTTCTAGAGACAGAGCCTCAAGAGGCATTAGTTGTCTTCAAAGGGTCACAGTACGTCAAACGGATGAACAAGGTGTATTCTCAGTACTAATAAAAGCAGGACATAAACAAGAAATCAAAAGCAGAGCCACCCATCTCCGATATTCGCGCGATGATCAATCAAGGGCAAAAATTTTCAGACGAAATGCTAAGACTATGCATAGCACGCATTGAAGAGAAGGTATCGAGGGTGAACCTCAGAGCCCTTGGCTTCAATCACAAAGTGGCACCTTGTCAACTTGTCGTGCCGTTCCAGGCAATGTTAACACCGATCTTGCCAGTTAGTCATGACTCGGAGTATTTGAAAAGCTTTAGAGCTTTCCCAAGAGACGCGACCACGATCGAAGGTGATCGAATCTCAATTCATACTCTTGCCTTGTATGCTAACCAGAGATAGCTGTTCTCGATGATGCTCAAATCCTCAATTCACTTCAAAAACCGCGCCGTATCAGTATTCGAGGGTCCGATGGAAGGATATACAACGTATTATGCAAACCCAAGGATGACCTTCGCAAGGATCAGCGTCTCATGGAGTTCAACAACATGATTAACAGATTTCTGAAGAGAGACGTTGAGTCAAGCAAGCGTCGAATGTGTAGGCATTTTACTACTAGAGTACTTTTCCCTTTATTGTCTACTAATCTATTGTGTGACTCGATAGACATCAAAACGTATGCTGTGACGCCTTTGAATGAAGAATGCGGACTGATCGAATGGGTTGACAATCTTCGTACTTTGAGAGAACTTGTTCTCAAGCTTCTGAAGGAGAGAGGGATATCGCCAAATGTGAGCTAACTACCTTGAAGCTGGTGGAGAGCAGAGTGCTGACCTAGCTCTCGTCACAGTACAACGAAATACGGCATATTCTCAATGAGGCATGCTCAGACTTCTCAAAAGTTTCTTTGTTTAGAACCAAGATTCTTGATAAGTACATATCATGACAGACAGCCCGCGTCGCAGGCTGGTTGAGCTAAAGACTTGCTAGATTCCCTCCAGTCCTCTACGACTGGTTTGTCGAGATGTTTCCCGAGACAGAAGCCTGGTTTTCAGCCAGGATTCGTTACACCAGATCGTGCGCTGTTATGTCAATGGTCGGTTATGTCTTGGGGTAAGTCGGATGGGTTGCAAATTTTCAGTAGTTTCGAGCATTTTACTGATCAACTCCAATAGGTTAGGTGATCGTCATGGTGAGAATATCCTTTTTGAGGAAGGGACGGGTGGAGTACTACATGTTGACTTCAATTGCCTTTTTGACAAGGTACGTCTAAAGGCCAGAATAAGAGCCAGGCCCTTATAGATTGACTCTTGTCCAGGGCTTGACTTTTGATAAACCTGAGCTGGTTCCTTTCCGCTTGACACAGAACATGGTTGATGCATTTGGCGCCTACGGGTATAATGGTTAGTGGGTTACGAATCCTGGTAACACGAGCTTCGAAACGTTGACAAACACACGCACAGGCCCCTACCGCAAGACCTGCGAAATAAGCTTGGGATTGCTTCGTCACAATGAGGATGCACTCATGACTGTCCTCGAAACTTTCCTGCACGATCCAACCACAGATTTTATTGGGAAGAAGGTAAGCGCGTCGAGTCCCGGTAGAAACTCATTCTTACTTGAATGTCATAGCGCCGCACACAATACGCAAGTGTGCCTGATACCCCTGCTGGTGTACTAGAAAATGTTCGAAACAAACTCCGGGGTCTTCTACCTGGTGAATCCGTCCCGCTATCCGTGGATGGCCATGTTGATGACTTAATTGTGCGGGCAACTGATGAACGAAATCTAGCAGCTATGTATATTGGGTGGTGTTCATTTTTCTAGATCGAACCAGATTTGAGCTTGCATTCATCAAAATGAAAAAACAACAGCTCTTTTTGTAGAGTACATAGAACCATAGGGAGCTGCTGGCCAAACATCCTGAGTATGAACATTGAATTGTGATCAATTGTCGCTACTTTACGTCGGAGGACTTGGAAGAACTGATCATTAAATTTGCGTTGGGGCTAATCATCCAGGATCAAAAATATAACTGCAAATTATCGTTCGTCCATAAGATCAGAACACGCCCATTGAGCGTCTATCTCACCGTATCATGTCAGTAACGGGCTCTGTTCAGGCTGGGGCTCCGACTCCTATCACTACAGCTGCTATATTCATAACTGCTGTAGCTGGGACTGCGCCGTCGACGAGGACGACTATTTCCTCGCGAGTGCGTCATCCGTCTTCTTGGTGATACCGACGGAGTTCTTGAATATGATCGTGAACGGCGAAGAGATCGAGAGCGCGAAGGAGATCGTGGCCGATAGATGTCATGCCTATCCATAGGTCGTGAACGCCTGGCCCTTCGCGGAGAGGTCTGCCTCTGCTGAAAAGGTGAACGGCGAGAAGCACGACTATCCAAGAGTTGTCCGCGACCATGACCTTGACGGCTGAAGCTACCTCTCTTGCGCTGACTTTGTGGCGGCGGTGAGCGCGAGAATGCTCGCCTGGGTAGGACAATGGACACACTCAAGACAGCTCCATCCAGCTGCGCTTCGTGCATATGTGCAATAGCAGCCTCCGCATCAGCAGGATCGTGGTATAGAATGTAGGCAGTTCCTCTATTGGTTAGGACTGCGACTAGTTAGCATCCTTGACTCCCGTGTTCTACGGGACACCGATCAACTTGCAGGCTTTATTCATAGGTAGATCAAGACTTTGTATAACCCCAAATTCGCCGAAGATCTCGTAAATATGTGACTCGGACACATTCTTTGTGAGTTTTTCTACAACGATCTTGACTGCGGTTAGCGTGGAGACATGTCGATAGGTGTGTCCATGTTCAACAAACCTTGGAGCTTCGTGGCAAGACGACTGAGGGACTGGGTGATCGGCTGTAATCATCCTCCCCACGCAATCTTGAATCTTGACTCCGACTTCGACTATAAGAACGTGTGCGAGAGCGAGATTGGCTTGTGAACCGATTGCCACTGCGCCGGCCGGGGGTGCGATCGATGGGTGGACTGCGCGTCACGCTCTTGTACCTGGACTCCGAACGAGATGATGGAGATCGTCGCGATGGTCTGGCGTCTCGACTGAGAATGGAGAGTCGCGGTGAGCGGTCCGTAGAGAAATTTCGAGGCGTATCAGACATGATGCATGACCTAAGGCTGGGGAGCCGATTCAAGAATCTGGGTGTAAGTTACGCGCGATTGATAGCCTGGGATAGCATTGAGGGAGATTCGCAGCATCTGGAAAGTAATGCCGGCACGGAGGGCGGAAGGTGTGGAATTCCGCCGCCCCACCTTTAATGAATTTAGACATGTTAGCTAACTTACTTGCATCTTGCTGTGTACACCTTGCTTTGCTTCGATCTTTTGTCTGTCAATGATACGGTGTTGATTCTATACAGGGAGAGATGTCTGTTTTCGAATCAATTATGCGTGTCCCCATGTCCAAAGTCTCACTTTGTAGTACAGATACTGATATATTTATAGCTACCTTTCTAAAGGTCGGTCGAGCTACCCCACCTTTCATACTCCTCAACAACGGCGGCTGTTATCTGCCTGCGAACTTGGTGAAGAGCATATTCGAAATGCTCCATTCGAATGTCCTGCTCATGCCCCGTTTCATCTTCCTCATCTAATGCAGCATCGCCGGCTGTCTCACATATACTGACAATCTCCGCTCCGGAGTAGCCTTCCATTTTCCGAGCTAGGAGCTCTACCTCTACGTCTGGATGGATCCTAGACTTACTGAACCAAATGCTCAAAATCTCCTTCCGGGCCTCGAAATCTGGCGGCCCGATATAGAGGATGTTATCCAGACGACCGGGGCGCATCAAAGCAGGGTCAATGACCTCAGGCTTGTTGGTTGCGGCAATAACCAACACATTCTTGAGCTCTTCAATTCCATCCATCTCGTTCAAAAGTGTGGTGAGGACGTTGACCCCGCCCTGAGATGAGCTGCCACGCCTCGAGGCGATCGCATCGATTTCGTCGAAGAAGACGATGCTAGGTCTGGCAGATCGTGCCTTTCGAAAAATTTCTCGTAATGCCCTTTCTGACTCTCCAACGTACATGCTAAGGATTTCAGCGCCCTTAACTGCCAGAAAGTTTAATCCCGCTTCCGTGGCCAGTGCTTTCACAGTCAATGTCTTGGAGCAGCCGGGAGGTCCATATAACAGGATTCCTTTTTTGCTGTTCACATTCAGTCTCTTCATTCTTTGCGGATGCTGTTTCAGACATTAGCCATGTCAAAGAATCGTCAAGATAAAGTACTTTACCTTGAGAGGTCTCTCAACTGCCTTTTGGAGGCGCTTCTTGATCTCATGCTGCCCGCCAATGTCCGACCATTTCACTTTTGGTGTTTCCAAGAAAACTTCCCGCATAGCAGTCGGGCGTGTCTCCTGTAGGGCGGAGACAATATCAACATCCTCAATAATGAGCGGTTTTTTTGCTTCTAATGCCATTAGACCGTCTGCCGAGTCAACAATCGAAGTACAAGCAAAAATTTCGCTTGACTGGCGTTTCCGTGCCTTTCGGCACACCAATTGAAGCAAAGCGAACAAATCAGCACCGACATAACCATGTGTCTTTTCCGCTATAAGATTTATTAGAGCATCGCTCAGCGTCGAGGACGAATTTCCACAAATGGCACGTAAGATTTCGCCTCGAGCCTGCGCGGTCGGCACTTGAAGCTCAATTTCAGTTGCTAATCGATGTGGTGTCCGTAAAACATCATCAACATCGTTTGGGTGTCGGGTTGCGGCCACAACCAAGACTAGAGCACCCTTCACCATGTCTAAGCATTCACACAAAGTAGCTGTCAGTGAATGAGTATCCATGCCCGTTCTCCTGGGAGCTATATACTCGAGTTGATCAATGATTATAGCACTCGGTTGACAACGCATTGCCTCTTGAAAGGCATTGCGCAGCTTGACTTCGGCGTCACCTGTGTTCCTGCCAGATGTAGAAGAGCTGATATTGAACGTTTTCCTCCATCCTGCCCCCCGTATTTGTTCCAGGAGTGCCGTCTTGCCAGTACCTTTGGGGCCATAGAGCAAAATACCCCGGCTATGCTCATAGAAAGCAGGCATGACCAGGGTACTGGCATCCGAGCTGAAATCAGCAAGACTCTCATTGATGCTATCAATCTGCGACTGCATCCCACCCAGACCGGTTGAGTGCACACGGAGATAGGACTTATTTTGTTCCAATGGCACCACATCCTCACCAATGAAGATTTTGCTAGTATCAGTGAACTTGAGCAAGGTACTACCATCACGGCTTAGGCTTGACATGTTGGCCACTTTGAAAGTGCGTCGCTGGCCTTTAAGCTCCAGCTCAAAAACCAGGCCAATGGCAATCGCATCGCATCTTCCCAAAGGAAATTCAAGTGACCAGGCCCAGTACTTAATATCGTTAGGCGGTATGGTGCCAAATCTTGTAATCTTGTCATCGTCTGAGCAGTCCACTAACGAGACCGTTTGCGCCTCTTGTAGGGGCGCGTCGACTTTACTAATCGCGACTTTTTCGCCAATTTTGAATCCATAGCATTCTTGAAGAGTCCTAGATGTTTGTACGACCGTGTTTTGAATGTTTTCGACCGCATTCCAGGCTATAGCATATTTGGATGCTTCGCCAGGTACATAAAGTGCACAGACATCGCCAGCCCGAAGTCTAAGAGAAGCCAGCGAGGAAGATGATAGGTAGACGCGAAAAGCATCTCGATGGTCGTTTCTGGTCTGCTTCGAGAGTGGCCGAACGGTAAAAGACCGAGTCTCGGCCATTGTATTATGCAAGATTTAGTGTTGGCGGCCAGACAACTTGGTCTCGAATTCTGTTTTTTTCGTATATAAGAGGATGAGTCAGGGGATGAAGAAGGCTGTGGGTAATGAGATGAGATCGGATGCTGATTAAATCATTTCTGGAGGAAAGGGATGGGGAATAATTGCGCGTAGTTCGGGAAGTGTTAATACTTCGAATGCTTGTGGAGGGCTTCCTTATGAGAAGAGTAAACCGTCAGTGTCAAGAGTTCGTTCAATTCAGGTCTATATGTAAAAGGAAGTATATGTATATGCTTGATGAGCTTTGATTTTTTCTGTTGCGGTGGGCGGGGAATTATGCATAAATGCCCCACTCGCAGATACCAGCAGAGAGCCAATTATCTGCAACATTACCTTTAACAAGGGTTTCAAACACAAGAGCTTCATTTTCTTGGGAGGCGATCTGAAGATCAACATTGACTTGAGTTACCTGCTATGAAAACAGATGATCAAATTAGCTTCCTACCAGTGTCTGCCTGCACCCTCCAAGTCGCTGCTATGGAAGTCAAAAGGACAAATATGTTAATACCTACTGTGCCGTAACTGTGAACACCTGATACTCTGTACTGGCCTTATCCGATGTGCTCTGTGTAAGTGAACCTTTCAAGGCGCCCTTTACAGGGTCGCAGACATTTGTATCTACTCTTGAGCTTGATGGCGCGATTGATTCAGCACCAATGCTTGGAGCATAGGGTTTGTCGAGAAGTCCATGCCGAACATACAGACGGATTTGTATGCTACCAGCAAACGTTCCTCCATTCAAGTCCACTCATGTTCATGATTCACGGTCAGTCTCAGAGAAGCATACCAATACCTGTAGACTTAGACTGTCTGGCGCTGAAGCAGGATGATCAAGATCTCTATCATGCATATCACGATCTTTGAAGAGCTACAATCCATTGGCAAAAAACGACATCGATTCCTATGAAAAGAATGGACTAGCTTACGCCAGATGCAGCCTTATACTCTGCTTCGTGTTACATATACAACGCCCACGTCAGGATTTGATTAGAGTGGTTTGATAGAGCCAGAGTGATCGATATCGAAAATGAAGGAGCAAGCGCAAAGAGGAGATTGCAAAAATGAAATAACAGTGATGTACCTCCAAATAAGCATATATCTCAGCGCCAAGACTTTCATACAACCGGGATGTTGCCTTTGCATCTACTGACGTGAGAGCCTTAGTATATTCAATCCATGACACATAAAACGGCCAAAAATGGGGCGAAGTGCAGGGCCATAAAGGAACAAGAAGGGTATGAAGAGCATTCCGAAGTGCCAATTGGGATTAGCAACACTTCCCACTTGTGTTGCCATTCAAGCCAGAACCTTGCTGATCTATACTAACACCCTGAGAGCTGACTTGTTCAGACTTTGATGTATCCATTCCTTTCTTGATATCTGCAGCAAGATCATAGAAAGCTTTTTCTATGTTGATGTTGTTCTTAGCCGAGACCTCTAGGAATGGAATACCAAGCTCATCAGCTAGTTGCTGGCCTTGCTCGGTTGACACTGCTCGCTTCTCTTCCCAATCACACTTGTTGCCAATGAGTATCTTGTGAACACCTTCACTTGCGTGTTGCTCCACATTGGAGAACCATGTACGGATATCTGATTCGGTGATCGGGGCATTAGTAAATGACTGATACGGATATGTCCAGCTGAACTCCTTACTTTGGAACGACCTTTCGTCGGTGACATCATAAACAAGCAAAATCCCCATTGCCCCTCTGTAATATGCTGTTGTGATTGTTCTAAAGCGCTCTTGCCCAGCCGTGTCCCATATTTGAAGCTTAACACGTTTGCCGTCGAGCTCGATAGTACGGATCTTGAAATCAATGCCAATAGTGGTAATGAAAGACGGTGTAAACGAATCTTCGCTGAATCGCAGTAGACAGCATGATTTACCGACGCCCGAGTCTCCGATCAGCAATAATTTGATCTGGGAGCAGACAGAGTTAGTAAAAATGAATCGTCAGTGCGGAAAATGTCACTCACCAAGAAGTCGTAATTCCTTGTACCAGCCATAATGGACTGGCCCTGAACACAGAGGTCCACTGAGGTCAAGATAAAGAAACGCCCCAGGTGATGAGCTTCTGCTCAAAGTCGAGACTTATGTGGAGCGAATATCGGTTTCTTGTTCGCTCCTCAGCCCTCGCTTTATCTTTTCTGATGGCTATCAGTGCACCATTCCTGTAGTATCTTTTGTTTGAGGTAAAAAAAAAAGCAGCATGTACCCTGTGTTGGTTTTCCGACTCTTTCGCGCACGGCACTCGAGAATATGGCCGTTGAGATGCCGAATGTTACCCGAATGGTGACAGTGATGGCTTGAAGGACTGCAACGATTCAAGCGTTTACCCTGAATACAAGGGGGTCAGGGGCCGGGACGAGGCAACAAAAGGAAAGCGGTTATATAATATTTTGAGCTTACTTTGCCTCAAAGCTCTGAGTCGGTCCCAACCGAGTTGAAAAAGAAGTACGGGAGAGAGGGGGGTGTGCCTTGAAAAATGTTTAATGTCAAATGATGTCTGCAATAAGATGCCAAGTTTGAGTAGGCTAAAGTAGGGATGCAACCGAACACTTGCGTGTGTACAACGTAGGCCCCCGAAGGCGGAGTAAGAACTCCGTGGATCAATGGTAATACATGCGCTACAGTATCGAACCGCTTGCCCCATACATACACCCGGCGCGCCGCCTTCGACATACCTTGAGACCCTCACGTACCGCCTGGCAGTGGTTTACACTCTGTATGTAATACCTAGATCTTACATGACGCAAGGAAACAGCTTGTCAGTATAAATTGAAACATTGAGCTGTCAGCCCTCCTAGTAAGTACTATGAAGTATCAGCTACCCAGAACAATGCTATGTGGGTCAGCCGGTCACCGTCACTTGAACCCCTCCACCATTATCTGTCTGTACAGTACATACCGTAAGTACCTCCCTTCTCCTCGGAACAACCTCCTCCGGCTTTGACTTGAACCATGACCTCTGATAGCTATAGGATATCATCACCTTCTGATCGCCTGGTGCATCCTGACAGAGAAGGCCAGACCTCGGATTAGCCATATAATTACCACAAAGGCGCCGCAACTTTGGTGCTTGACCTGGATGAATTCCACGTTGACTCAGACTTAGTTCCCTTGGCTGAGTGCTTGTACAAGACACAATATGGTGACTTTACAGCCATCGAGAATAAACCCACCCCATCCGTTCAATAACCTTGAGTTGTTGTTTTGCACTGTTCTTACTGATAATGTCCTTGATGTCTTCCCGGAATGCATGGAAATCAGCACCTCCTAGAATAGCTTGCGCTTTCTGAAGTAGGACCTCGGTATTGCATATAAGCAGACCGTAATCTTTGAAGCTGAGAGTACCGCGGGTGGACATAGTCGATAAAGTCAGATTACGATGCACTTGCCTAGAATAGATCCTATCAGATTCGGCTCGGGTCCTGATGAGGACAGGCCTACTTACCTCAGCGCGTGCCTTAATGCATGCTGCCGCCGACCGATGCGCAAACCCTTCCTACTGCCGAACAAGCCAAGGAGCCAACGAATTGAGGCATATGACACCAATAGACCGGGCGTCAGTCCGACGAAGCTATGGTATGTTAGCTTCACTCTCCCTCGTGAGAGGAAGTTTAATACTTACCCAAACACGAGCTCCTGACTCTTCAGTAAAGCATCAATGCCACCAATGGCAACCTCAACATCTACCTTTGTCTTTTGGATCTGTATCAGGAGTGTCCGTATCAAGTCACCTCGGACGGTTCCAATAAACGGCGTTCGTAGGTCCTTCTCATATGCCCTCAACACCGGCGTGAGATCACCTTCCCTGACTTTTGCCGTGATGGTGCCGATTTCTGCAGACACCAGAGACTCATCACTGGACTTGCGATGATCTAGAACAAAATCCACCACCATTCTTTCCAGACTAGCGCGATCAGCTTCCAGACTATTTTTGCTCATTAAGGCAATTTCACTCTTTTCATCGTGTCTTATGGTGCGAACGAGTCGTCTCAAAGGATCGATAACCCAGTTGTTCCAGAATTCGATCGTCGTTGATCCGGCATCTGTAACCAACCTGACAAGCTCGCGCCGACGAGCTGTGAATATCTCAAGAACTGTACTGGTTGACAGGGTTGCCAAGAAGAATACAAGCCAGTAGCGTACTATGAACGGAGGTCGCCCGAGCTCACTGTCATTGCTCTTTGTAAGCGCATTATACTGCGGGATTAATGTTCGGTGTATGTGTTCGAGTTTCTCGATGACATATTCTGGTCCCCTGGACCGCATGTTCTGATCCAGATGCATGCTGAGCAATGAACCTTCTTCCTCAGAGGTTACCGTGATTCTTGTTTCGAAATCATGGAGCGTGCCTGCGAGCAGATGTCGAAGCACTAACTCCAACCAAGTCACACTTTTCAAAACATTAGTGCACCAGTCGTCACTAAGAGTGCCGCCGCTATAACACTCTTCCAATTCATTATCAAGTTCAAACTGAAAGCATCGATCCATCAAGATACCCAGCGCGCTAGCATTTATGTCTTTCACCACATGCAGTAGTTTCCGTTGCTGCCGTATATGCAGTTTGGATGCAAGAAGTGGATACACTAAGCTCTTTCGTAAGGTAGATACCGTAATAGACGACACGCACCGACGGGCTGAGTCATAAAGATGAATCCACGAAGGCGAGATGTGAGATGCTTGGTTCCAGGCTCCGGGGTAAGACCGGGCAGAGAATTGACGTCCGAGCCTGTGCCAAAGCCACACGGGAGATGTCTGCAAGGTATACAGTCCTACGTACCACTGGGATTCCAGAAGGCTGTCCCAGTAAGTCGCCTCATCAACGAAGACAAGCGTGTTCTCGGAAAGAGTCTTTAGCGTTATGCCATATGTTTGAATGGAAGCTCTAGTGGCCGCAATCCAAGCTAGATCTGATATTGCTGATCTGTGCGGAGGCAGTTCTGGTGAGGTCCCGCAAGATATTGCTGGATTCTTGGGGAAATACGAGATCAATCGCGCGACCCTGTTAGCGGACATAAGTGGATTTGATTTTGATGCCACGGAAAGCAATTCGGAAAGACGCTCCAACGATTCTGTACTATGGAGTGTGCTGGCATCACTATGATTTTCCGGAAACTCTATCACTGAGCTGTTCGTGATCCGCTGCTGTAAAGTGTGAAGCTGTATATCTAGATTGTTGATTTTGCTATTGTCCAGTAAGCGGAAAGTGAGAGAAATTGATAGAGAGAAGTATTACTTACTCATTGACCACGAACATGGTTGGAGTTGACCCGAAGCACTAAGGGTCAAGTCGAGATGCGTTGTTAGAAAGAAACCTAGAAATTCATACTCCCTAGGTGGAAGTAGCCTACCGTACCTGTCAAGTTCGAGTTCTACCGCAGTCAACGGATGGCGTCACATTTAGTAAGCAGCACAGTTTGTGCTCGGTCCAAGCTCGGTACTCCGTTGTTCACACAGTAGACTAGACAGCGGAGCAGTACCTCGGCCTACACAGTACTCAAAATGATAAGGTAGTCTAGCAATTATCGCCTGGTATGTAGATACTAACTAGTCAGTACCTTTCTTGAATCACATAGTGATTACCAGCTACTTTACTTGAGCGCTCAACAGTAATACAAGTACTGTCTTGATACTACCTAGATCTGTTTCATTAGTTCGAGTAACGACCAAATGGTCGATGCATATAACTAGTCCGGCCATCCTTGCAGTGATTTTAAAGATCAACTATGTTCTAATTCGGTTTCCTTATCATACATCGGGTTATGCGGGGCACCGATCAATTTCTATGACTCTGTACTATGACCTCGTTCTGATATGTGATATAGCTGAAAAAATACGTACCAGTAGTACGTAGAGTATATTTCGTATGTGTACCAGATGGATGACTCGAGGCTCCAACTTTCATACCCACAATAGCTATCTCTCACATGATACAATATACTCTGTACTTACTGCACTTTGATCCTGTTCGAAGATCTGATCGGGACGGCAAGGATCTGGAAGGGACATCTGTATGAAACACCGGCGCCAAGGCACTCACTCACCCGTGACCTAGCACCATTCTGCAAGGGGAATTGCAGTAATAAAACTACTCCGTACTCCGTAGCCACACGGACCACGGCAGGCCTAACGGCTTCTGCTCTGTTAGACTCGGAGTAATGCGGCAAAGAGTCAACTGGTAAATACGGAGTAATTTAAGAGTTAGTGAGTACTAGGTGGTACGGCAGTTAGCTCAGAAAAGCCTATAGTCAGCGTGTTCGAGATTGACCCGTGGTGATTGGAGATGATCATGGAACATACCAAGCCATTCCCAACCAGGGTGGAGCTAAAATCGGCCCCAATCGGCTAGGTAGTGGTGCCAGCCTGGAAAGATTGCGGCCAGGGGGTAGCCGAAGAAATCTCGCCACCCCGGGAACAATGGTCCTGATGGCGCGTTCTCTACCCGGCTTTTCTAAATACTTGCTAGGTACCTTCCACTTACTTTCACACAAGTTGTTAGACACAAATCCTACTTTCCTGTCCTTCCCTTCCTCTTCGAACTCACTTGGAGGACGATACATTCTTACTTCTCGTTCCCTTCCCCATCTCATAGACCCTGTATTTGTACCTGCACACCCAGCCATTTGGAACACATTGCCATCAATTTATTTCGCTTGCCCCTGATTCAAAGATTCTGGGAAAGGAATAGCTGAAGGCAAGCCGATCACCTGATCTAATGATGTGAGCCCTCCCCACGCGATTCGACTTGTTGGGGTCTCTTGGAACATCGCGACTAAGATCGGATAGGAATACAACGTCGGTTTCGACCCCAGAAACCTACTGGGGGCAATTTGAGGAAATTTCCAAATACAACACCCATCTCAACATCGTCGAACGGCTCTGGACAGCCTGGTACGCCTGGATGCAGAATGATGTTCTGGCGACAGGCATCATGTCCTTCATGATGCATGAACTCGTCTACTTTGGACGCTCGCTGCCATGGATTCTCATAGATAGCTTGGGATTCTTTAAAAATTACAAAATTCAGGGTGTATGTACGTCCCGCCAAGCAACTGGCTTCGGGTTATAATTAACGGCATACAGAACAAGGTCCCGTCCTTGCGCGAACAGTGGGATTGTGCCAAGTTCGTGCTTCTTAGTCACTTCACCGTTGAATTGCCTCAGATTTGGTAAGCTCGACCAGTATGCTGATTGTCCTTAATTCCTGAATCTTATTTCCTCCCAGGCTCTTCCATCCTATGGCTCAATTTTTCGGCCTTTCGACCTCCGTCCCATTCCCCTCAATTTGGACTATGGCTTACCAGATCGCAATTTTCTTCATCCTGGAAGACACGTGGCACTATTTCTCTCATCGCGCCCTTCATTGGGGGCCACTCTACAAGGCCATCCACAAGATCCACCACCAATACTCCGCGCCCTTCGGTATGGCTGCCGAATATGCCTCGCCAATTGAAGTTATGATTCTCGGATTTGGTACCGTAGGCTGCCCCATTCTGTGGTGTGCCTTGACTGGGGACTTGCATATCTTTACCATGTACATTTGGATTGTCTTGCGGCTGTTCCAGGCGATTGATGCACACAGCGGCTACGAATTCCCTTGGAGTCTCCATCATTTCCTTCCTTTCTGGGCTGGAGCCGATCACCACGATCTCCACCATGAGAAGTTCGTCGGTAACTACTCGAGCAGCTTCAGATGGTGGGATTACATGCTGGACACCGAATATTCTCCAGAGGCGATCAAGCGCAGAAGGCAAAATAAATTCGCTGGGGATGTGAAAAAAGGTCAATAATGTGACGGCTTCCTGCGCTCATGTGCGCATATTTGTTCGAAGCCCCATGTCATGGCTACTCGAGCACATGCCAATTTCTGAACAGAGATTTCCTCAAGCTGAAGTCCGCGAATATCAGAAAGGGCTTCAGTTTCATATTACTTAATTAACGTTGGAATGCTAAGGGCATAGACTAAGATTTTTAATTATGCTTCTGAATGAGACTTATTGAATAGACTTAACTATATAATTACTATAAAATAACTTTAATTATAGATAATATTTCTTAAAAGTTTATATTTCATAGTATAAAATAATCTATTCTATCATTCTATTACTACTAAGTATCAAGTACCAGACAAATAGTTGAAGTTCTATTTTGTCAGTGATAGCTATAGTGAGAAAACGACGGTTCGTTGTCGCGCCGATTCGCTGTTTGATTACGTTATTAGTAATCCTCTGTTCGCTTTTTACAAATATAAGCTGCTCTTGAACCACATTGAAATGCGAGACTCATGGTATAGTTCCGGTCATCAAAACGCATCATGTATCAGAGTACCCATTACCTCTTGTGCGTCATGATTGTAGCTTGGTACGAACGCACACTTCGCCATTCGACTAAGACCCGGTTGTTGCATAGCTCTACAACCAGCGAACGAAAGCCTATTTGCATCTAGGAAGGATAAATATCTGACAGCAAAATCCAGGTGCATTGCGCGAATCTAAACCCGCGAGAAGAAGTAAAGGTAGGCAGATCTCTTCAGCTCTCGTACATCATCCACCTGGACCACCTTTTCATCATTGTACATGATCCAGGAGGGGTCTTTCTCGCCCGGTAAGGTTTTGCGTACGACTGCGACATAGTGACTAGTTCAAAGATCAGCATGGTTCGAAAGATCTCAAAATTGACTTACCCAGCATGTACAGAGGAGCCTTTATGGCACACAATCGATTGAAGGCGGTAGCAGGCTGGGATAGCATCGAAACCTACTGTACGGTTACTTGAACTGCTATTCACCTTAGCCACATTTCCAATGTCTGTCGAGGGTTCTGGATGGCTGAAAACCCAGTCAATTGCTCGGTTGACATCATTCCCAACCGCAGCCAATGCGATCCGAGCCCGATCAACGTCGATACCCATCTCAGACAACTGCATTATTTGAGCTGAGTCGTGCTGAGCTTCAGTCAATGTCTCCACAGGACCTCCTTGAAAGAGAGGCTCATCAATATTGGGATCGTCCGTATGTGTAAATAACCAATTCATCGCAGCTTCGGCGTCTGAGTTGCCTGTCATATACAGCGACTTCTCACTCCTGTTTTGAGGAAATCCCATGCCAAGCAACTGGCTAAGAGCGACCTCATTGGGCATGAACGTTTGAGGAGACGACTCAATATCCGGGAGTAGCTCTTCATCTTCATTGGGACCGGACGCGAGATACTTAGTGAAGTCTATTGGTCCGTCATCCACTTCGACAGGAATGTCGAGCTTTGTTGGTACCCAATTAACTAATTCGAAACGCCGGGCGTTGATGACCAGCTCCTGCGGTAATGTCCTGAATGAGGAGCGCTTGGAGAAGCCACCCTCGCTGTTGCAGGAAGGACAGCGTAATTCCACTTTCTCTTCACTGGTAAAGGCATCGAGACATTCCGATATAGTCACACTTTGGTACCTGGCGTTGGTATCTCCGCCATATGAAGAGTCTGAATGGCGAGCAGGAACGGAAAGAGATATATTATCTTGTTGATCCACTTTGTATCGAACTCTTTTGCAGTGCAGGCATTGGAGACGTTGCTCCACAGAGAAAGCAAACGACTCTATTGGGTTGCATGATCTTTCTGGATGTTTGGATAAACTGACAAGCTTGAAGATGTGGAGGAGGAATTCAAAAGCATCCTGTTGTCTCATTGTGGAGAACTCTTCATGACCACGACCGACCAGATGCTTGAACATGGCTGGGGCGAGACCTTTCTGGTGCGGAACTTCAACGGTGTCAGGCGAGGCGCTCACATCGGTCGCAGGTCTAGAGTAACGACCAGAGAGGATTCCATCGGCCAATTTGCGCATTTGTGTCTCCAGATCTTCAGCAGGCTTTGTTGACGATGGGGGCTCTTCATCTTCGTGGTAGTATCGGTCTGAAAACTCTGGCAAACTGAAAAGGCATTGTATCACACTTGATAAGTAGCAGCTGTTGCCTAAATTTTTAAGGCCCGTAAGGCCAGGACCAAATACCGGTCTAAGCTCGTGGCCGTCCTCTGTAGTCATGGAAAACTCCCATCTCAGATTGTGCTCGACCTGCATTTCCATCAAGCTCTTCTCGGTTTTCTCTCTGTCTGCTAAATTGATCCCCCAGTTCCCGAGGTGTCCGGCAAGATCAGGATCAATTCTTTCCTCGTTACACTTATAGCAAAAGACATCGGCGGAACCCTCGGCAGTTATTGAACCTAGTTTCACGGCAACAGCATGGGAGGTCGATTCGAAATGCGCGAGGCCATGAGAGTTGCCGCCCACGCCGCCAAATTGACTTCGGCCACAGCCAAGGTTGCCACATTCTAGACATAACCAGAGATTCTCTTTGAGATTGCACATCGAACATGACGCAAGTTCTGCATGTTTGACTGTGAGAATCATGGGAAATAGGTACATTAGAAGCAAAACTTACCTTGCGATTCGAGTTGCCTCGAGCTGCGTTGCTCAATGCAAAGGGTATGTTCGCAGGGAGTGAACTCTTGCTCCCAGGCTTTGACTTCTTCTCTTCTGGAAAAGGGTGTAGCCGACATGACGCCGTCAATGACTGGTGGTAGCTTGCCAGTTGCCTGATCGATGTCATCTTGGCAGCAGTGATAACAAAGAACACGAGTGTTCATATCATAGCGGTCATCGTCTGTTTCAGCAGCGATTGCAAGTTTCGAAACTTTTTGAGGGGGCTCGTCCCTCTACAACGCCTTGATAAGTACAGACTCATGGAGTATGTAGATGTGAGAGGTAAACCCACTTGAATCTTTTTGCGCGACCGCTTGATGTTGAGGGCCAGGGGATGGCCGAACCGTTTAAAATGCATAAGAGCGTGGTCTCTATTATGAGCACAGCCACCATTGAAGCACGACAGGCACACATTGATCCCACAATCATCATCCTGTAACACATGAGCTTCCGGCTGTAGGACTAACATCGAGAAAACTGCATACTACTGAATCAAAACATTGCGTGCAATCTTCTCTATATACCACTTGTGATGGGGACGGGGGTTTCAGCTCTAGTGTAGGTTAGCAGACTGGGATTGTAAAAGCAATTTCAGCTAAACATATGCAAGATATGATAGACCGGATCTGACTTGCCATCTGAATTAACATGGAAACAAGCAGCCATGTTGGCCTAACCAAAGACCTGTGTATCAGAAGAGTTTGGGGTGTGTAACCGGTACTTCAGACTAACCCTTCGTTCTGCAAAGGAAAATCTGGGAATACCTATATAAGCCTGTGGTAGGCTTTCTGTGGTAGGTATAAAAGAGGAATGGTCAGAACTTGGGAATCTTGCTGAGCTATATGAGATGTGAACAGTAGAAAGATGTGGGGTAGTGAAAGGACTCTACTAGTCCTTCCAACCTCCATGATGATATCACAAAAGAAATCAATGCAGTAAGCCTAAGGCATCTATTAACATCATCCACAGTTGAACTACTATTACAGGCAGTCCACCAGCCATAACTATATAAATCAGTTTCCATGAAAGTATAACACTTGTATAAACCACTATATTAATGAAATAGTATATTAATCTTTACTATTACACAGGAATAGTCCGAATTTTTTCCCTTGTCTTTAAAATTTAATATCTTAGTCATTTTATTATATATAAAGTTCAGGAAAGGGATATTTGTATGAAAGATTCAAAAATTTTTGAATATATAGTCTTTGTTGCTCAATCTGCCTCATTGGGCTAGATATCCCTAAAAAACATGAAATTTGCGCACATTGGATTTTGTTACAGACTGGATGGATTGTTCTAATCAAAATATGCCTTTCAATAATATTATGGTTTTGTGGCAAAAAGGCCTCTATTGATTTCTCTCATGAAGTTGTTTTTCTCGTTATGGAAGAAGGAAGTTGACCCCTTCGAAAGGATGCCCGAAGGCGGAAACTAAGGGCAGAATGCTGGCAGGGTCGAAACCACCACAGATACCACAGTTTTAAGAACCAGGTGTTCTTATTAAGTTATATATATAGATTGTTATAGACTATATAGTAATAAGATAAATTAAATATTATTAGTAATATGGTATGTATAATAATAAATTAAATTATCTATAGTAAGATCTTTCTTATAAATCTATTTATTATTGTTATGAATAACGACAAGGGGTCTTTATGATTGAATTTGTTGATGATGATATCTAGAATGAACAGGGAAGCGGAACCATGAGATATCCCACCAAAGATAGAACCATCTGGCAGAACCACCGACTACCATGCCGGAAGATCATCACCTTAAGTAATTTACTATATTTACTAGTCTTTATAATCCTAGTACTCTTATTAACTTATATATATAATAATAAATAAATAAGATTAAAGATAGTAGATATAGATTATGATTATTATAATAGATATATATATATATTAATAGTAATGATCAGAATAGTAAAATATACCTATAAAAGAAGATAAAATAGGCTCAGAACTATTAGACTTTATACTTCTTAATCAGCTGATCTATAGTAATATCAGATATATAGATCTATATATTATCTTTAAAGCTATATTGCATTAAATAGATAAGATACTATAAGACAAGAATCTAGTAGTAATTAGAAAAGATAATTTATTTATTATAAATCTTAGATATTTTCTATCTATTCTTATTAGAAAAAATACTTATTAATGATCTTAGATAACTTAGTAAAAATATAACTAAAGAAATTAAAACTAGTAAATATAGATTTTAACCATATAATAGATATAACTAGATAAATATACTATAAGTTAGATAGTATAAGATAGTATATATAGTATTTAATAGTTTCAATAATTTTAAGTAATTTGAATATACTACTAAGATAACTTCTTCTTAGTATATTCTATAATAGTAGAAAGTATATAATCATTATATAAATATAAATAGACTATATTATAAGAATAGAAACTAATTAGAATATAATAAATATCCCAGCTATATTTTATATATATAATAGTATATTTAAGTACTTCTTCTATACTATATTAAAAAGAGAAATCATATTTGATAATATTTATATATTTCTTCTATTACCACGATTATATACGAAAATGTTACAATTTAATTAAAATGTCGATTTTTCTCAGTTAAATCTTTATATAATTTTCTAAAAACAGGCTTAAAAAGTATAGCAAAATTCTATCTTTTATTCTATATTAAATTTATAGCCCTACTTACCTAAATAGATAAGATATTAAGAAAAAAGAGAAATTTTATATATATAAGCTTCATAGACTTTATTTTAATATTTTTAAGAAATTTAAAATTCTATAAATAGATTAGAATTCTTACTATAGTCTAATACTATTTTTAATCTAGAATCTATATTTTTTGATTTTTCTAGATTTCTTAAATATAAATTTTAGTATTTTCATACATAAATAATTTATTTTACTTTTATCTAGCTAACTTAGTAATTCTATTCTGTTAGAATTTCTATACTTTTAGCTCTAAATTATATAATTTTAATATCTTATCTATATATAAACTATTCTATAAACTACTCTGCTAATTATTCTACTAACTATTCTATAAGTAGTTCTATAAATAGTTCTATAAATAATTGTATAAATAGTTCTATAAGTAATCCTATAAGTAAGTCTATTAATAAGTCTACTAATAGTCTAATAAATAGCTCTATGAATAGCTTATAAATAGTTCTATAAATAGCCCTATCAACAGTCCTACTAACAGCTCTACTAATAGTTCTATAAGTAAGTCTATAAGAAATAATTCTACTACTAATAATTCTATAAGTAAGTTAATAAGAAATAGTTCTATTAATAGTTCTACAAGTGAATCTATAAGAAATAATTCTACTAATAATTCTATAAGTAAGTCTATAAGAAATAGTTCTATTGTTAGTTCTATAAATAAGTTTATAAGAAATAATTCTACTAATAACTTTATTAATAATTCTACTAATAGTTTTACTAATAGTTCTATAAGTAAATCTATAAGAAATAGCTCTACTAATAGTCCTGCGAGCAAGTCTGCAAGAAACAGTTCTGCTAACAGCCCTGCTAATAGTCCTGTCAATGGCTCTACAGCTGAGCGTGTAAGTGTGAGGCATTCTATAAAACAGCCCTATAAACAGCCCTGTTAATAGCCCTGTGAACAGCCCTGCCAATGGTCCTGCCAACAGCCCTGTAAGAAAGCCTGTGAGGTAGCCCACCCTTCCATATACCGAGCGTAGCGAGGGCCCAAAGCTTGTATATTATAATTATCTTACTATTATAATATACTAAGATAAAGAAATATCTTATATTATAATTATAGAATTTATTAACTCTATTTTATATATTTAGAGATAAATAGATCTTAATCTTAAGAAATTTTATATATTTTATAGAGTCTATATTAATAATCTTATTATTAAATTACTAGATTCTAATTAGTGTATTAAGTATCTATATTAAGTATTTAGATATCAATAAATAATAAATATTAAGCTAAAGCTAATAAAGACTTTTATAGTATTTCTATTAATATAGCTTCTAGAATAATATATAGATAGTCTAGAACTATCTACTTCCAAAGAAAAATTAATAGCTATCTATTTTCTATTATTTCTTATTATATTATTAGTCTTCGAATATTATTTTAGGATTATAAGCTATCTTAAATATAAAATACTATAATATACTACTTATAAATGATTACTTTAGAAGTAGAAAATTACTCTATTCAAAATCTTACTAAACTAGAAAAACTAAAGCTAAGAAATATACTTTTTTAAAATTTTATAGATACTAATATCTAAAGAGCTTACTATATTTAAGAATCTATAGATTAAGGTTAATAAGAGAATAGACTGGATACTAATATACTTCTAATCTTAATAATAACTTTATATTAATCTAGATATATCTAGAAAAAAATATAGTACTATCTTATATTATATTAATTTAAAGAAGATTTATATAAAAATCTTTAAACTATTTCTATATATCTAGATATAGTACTCTTTCTAAGTAGAATACTTATTATATATAAGTATAATTACTAATTAATAGAGATTAAAGTATCTTATCTTATATAAATAATTCATAAAATAAGATATTATCTTGAAGTTATATATATACTAATAATAGTATATATAGACTATACAAGTATAGTAAGTTGTATTTAGAAAATAATCTTTAGTATAATCATACTAGAATATCTTGATCTTTATTTTACTTATATATTCTAATTTATATAGGAATACTATCTTAAGATATACTATAAACTAGAAAGATAAATAATCTAGTAGATGTATTATTCTAACTTTTTACTAAAGATATATTATATATACTATTTAATCTTAATAATCTTCTAAAAGTAGATTAATAGTTTTCTAGAATAATAATATTCTAAGTCTACTAGATAGATAGTATATTTACTACTATAAGATAATAGAATATAATACGTCAATAATCTTATTAGTAGTTAAAGAATATATCTATATAGTCTATCTAGCAGATATATAAGTATCTAGTATTATCTAGATACTATGAAATAATTGTATAATAATTCTACTATATATTTTTAAAGATAGCTTACTCTATATACTTAAGAATATTATAGTTTTTCTAAATACTACTAAGCTAGTTTAAATATATTAAGAATTCTAATTATATATATCTTATTATCTTTTAAAGAATATTTTCTATATAATTTACAAGCCTTGGACCCTCGCTACGCTCGGTATATGGAAGGGTGGGCTGCCTCACATGCTTTCTTAAAGGGCCGTTGGCAGGGCCGTTGGCAGGGCTGTTCACAGGGCTGATGACAGGGCTGTTAATAGGGCTATTTTATAGACTGTCTCACACTTACGCGCTCGGCTGTAGGGCCATTGGTAGGACTATTAGCAGGGCTGCTAGCAGGGCTATTCCTCACAGACTTGCTCACAGTGCCGTTGGCAGGACTATTCCTTGTAGACTTACTTAGAGGACTATTAGTAGAGCTATTAGTAGGACTATTTCTTATAGATTTATTTATAGAACTATTAGTAGAACTATTAATAGGACTATTTCTTATAGATTTATTTATAAAACTATTAGTAGAGCTATTTCTTATAGACTTTCTTATAAATCTACTTATAGAACTGTTAGTAGATTTACTTAATAGATTTTCTTATAGAACTATTTATATAATTATTAGTATAGTTATTTCTTATAGATTTATTTATAAAACTATTAGTAGAACTATTAGTAGAACTATTTTTTATAGACTTATTTATGAAACTATTAATAGAACTTTTTCTTATAGACTTTTTTATAGACTTACTTATAAGATTATTAATAGACTTACTTATAGACTTTCTTATAAAGCTATTTAAATAACTATTAGTAGAACTATTTCTTATAGACTTACTTATAGAACTATTAGTAGAGCTATTAATAGGGCTATTTCTTATAGATTTATTTATGGAACTATTATTAGAATTATTAATAGAACTATTTCTTATAGATTTACTTATATAGTTATTAGTAGAACTATTTTTTATAGATATTCTTATAGATTTACTTATAGAACTATTAATAGGATTATTTCTTATAGACTTACTTATAAAACTATTAGTAGAACTATTAGTAGAGCTATTCCTTATAGACTTTCTTATAGACTTACTTATAGAACTATCAATAGGATTATTTCTTATAGACTTACTTATAAAACTATTAGTAGAACTATTAGTAGAACTGTTCCTTACAGGCTTTCTTATAGACTTTCTTGTAGACTTACCTATAGACTTACTTATAGAGCTATTAGTAGACTTACTTATAGACTTTCTTACAGAGCTATTCACAGAGCTATTCACAGAGCTATTCACAGAGCTAGTCATAGAACTATTTATAAGCTATTTGCAGGACTATTTACAGAACTGTTAGTAGACTTATTAGTAGACTTACTTATAGGCTTTCTTATAGAGCTGTTCACAGGACTATTCAGAGGGCTATTTATAAGCTATTTGCAGAACTGTTCACAAAGCTATTTACAGAATAATTAGCAGATAATTAGCAGAATGGTTGGCAGGGTGGTTGGCAGGGTGGTTAGCAGAATGATTAGCAGAGTAGTTTATAGAATAATTTACATATAAATAGAATATTAAAACCATATAATTTGAAGCTAAAAGTATGGAAATTTTAATAGAATAGAATTACTAAGTTAGCCGGATAAAAGTAGAGTAAACTATTTATATAAGAAAATACTATAATTTATATTTAAAAAAATCTAGACAAATCAAAAAATAGGGATTTTAGGCTAAAAATAGTATTAGACTATAATAAAGAATTTAATCTATTTATAGAATTTTAAACTTCTTAGAAATATTACAAATTAAGTCTGTAAAGCTTATATATATAGAATTTCCCTTTTTTATGAATATCTTATCTATTTAGGTAGATAGGGTTATGAATTTAGTATAGAATAGAAGACCAAATTTTGCTGTAATAGATGAGTCTATTTTTAGAAAGTTATATAAAGAATTAACTGAGAAATCGAGTTTTTAATTAAATTATAACATTTTCGTATATAACAGTAAAGATAATAATAATAGATACTAGAATATTACTAGATATCTTATTACTTTTTAGGATCTTATATAATCTAAGAGCTGTACTATACTAGATAAAATATATACTATTATTTAGAATACTTATAAAACTATATATATATATAAATATATAAGTCTTTTAATAGTCCATAGTCAATCATCTTACTAGTAATTCTCCTCTATACTATAATAATGAACTTTATTATTAGTCTACTACTAGTTAGATATCTATTTATCTATAAAGTAGCTACTAATATTCTAGAAGAATATAATTAGCTTATAGTCTTTATAGATAAATTTATATAGAAAATCAGTTTAATATTTAGATATATATAATAGTCTATATCTCTTTAGAAAGATTAATTTATATTATATTTTTAAGAATATAACTAGAGACTACTATAGATCTTTATATCTAATTAAGATACTTAAATTCTTAGTAGTTTCTAGTCTAGAATACTTAAGTAACTAAATATATAATAATACTATTCTACTATATATTATTTATAGATAGATAGATAGATAGAGAGAATAAATTAAACTATTTGAATAATACTTTAATATATATATATATATATAAGATTACTATATTTATTAGATATAATTTCTATATTAGATTATTAGTTAGATTAATAGTTTATCTAGTTTAACTATAAAGATAAGTTTATATAGTCTTATATATAATATATGTCTAGATAACTTCTAGATATAGACTAGATATTTACTTATAGAATAATATTTTAGATTTTAATAAATACTAAAGAAGTATATAAGTTTAAAGTTATTTAAATACAATATATCTATTATAAGAATTCTTAGTCTATAGAATTCAATATTAGATATAATATTCTTTTTAAACTTTATAAGAAATATAGTCTTCTAATAAATAAAGATAAACTAAAGATAATTAAAAATCAGTTAAACTCCTAATATTTAAATCTATAATATATTTTAAAAAGAGTTAAAAGACTAGTATATTATCTTAAAATTCTACTAAACTAGTAAATTTATTCTATTAATTTAATAGCTTAGCTAGAACTAGTTTCTAAAACTAAAGATTCATATAATTACTAATACTCTATACTATCTTCTATATAAAAAGATAGACAATAGAAAAATAATAAAAATATTAGTAGATATAAGATTAATTATATTCTTATAAGTAGACTAGTATAGTAAAGACTAAGATAAGATAATATAAGAGTAACTAAGTATCTAGTCTACTTTACTAAATATAGTTCTGAGAGAGATAAATAGATTAATAAAGTAGATATTATTATAGTAGACTTAATATAGGATTTTAAATAAGTTATCTAATCTATCTAGTAATTATTTACTAGAACTATAAGTATATTATCTAATCAATCTAGTAGTTATTTACTAGAACTATACTTACTAAAATATCTCTCTATTTACTAGAATTATATTTCCTGAAATATCTCTTTATTTATTAAGTAATACTATTCTTTTCTATTCTATCTTCTTCTTATTTATCTTCTTATTCTTTTTATTCTTAGTTACTATTTAGATATTCTCTTCTTTAATACTTTATATTTCTATTTTATTATTTATAAATATTTACTTATTTCTCTTTTTTAATATATTTTTATATATTCTAAATATTATAAATCTTATTTTTTAGATACTATTATACTTAACTTTTTTCTTATTTATAAAACTACTATTTTTCTTAAGAATATACTACTAGTATTATAAAGATAGTATTCTCTAGTTAACTAGAAGAGTATCTATACTAGAATATAAATACTTAATAATTATAATCTAGTTATACTTATATTAAAAAATTAAAGAATAATAAGACTAAGTAAATAGAGTATAATTAAATTATATAAATATAAAAGACTCTTAATAGTTAGATAATAGAATCTAATTATCTTAGAATAGCTACTATATAATATATATTTATCTAACTAATTTATTTGTTTTATATTTAAGCTTTTATCAGTAATTAAATAAATAAAGTATAATATTAACTTTACTTATAAGAATGTATTTTATATAGATAGAATTCTAATTAGTAAAACTATTTTAATCTATATTTATAATCTCTAGTAGTTTTTTATTATAGAAGAATATATTCTCAAAAAAAATATTACTTATTTATAGAAGTCTTAATTTCTAACAGATTAATAAGAAATAAAAACTAATAACATATTAAAGAATAATATATAAATAAAATATTATTTTACTTAGTCTAAGAATATCTATAAGATTATTAATAAGATATAAATATTTATTATTATAATAAGTTATAATACTATTAGGTCTTTCTATTAAACTACGCTAAACTAGATAAATTAAAGTAAAACTAATATATAATATTCTTATAATAATAATCTTATAATATTTTATACTTCTAATAAAAATAATAAAAAAACTATTCTTCTACTACTATTAAATTAGATTTTATTAAATTAATAATTAGAATCTTAAGTATCTTTATTCCTTAGAATAAAGATAATCAACTACTTAGTTCTAGACTATATATAGATTTAGATAATTAGAAAAATAATTCTAATCTATTAACTATACTCTTTATCTTAATTAAGTATTTAAAATATCTAAGGTTCTAGTAATATCTCTATCTACTTAAATCAAAGAAATAGTTAAGACTAATATTTAAAAACTTTTTAAAATAATTATTTAAATATTTTATACTTCTACTTTAGAAATATCATTTAATTTATTTATATAAAAGATAAAAATTAGACTTAGTCTACTAAAGTTAAATAATAAATCTATTTTTTTATCTAAATAGATACTTTTATATATATAAAAGATTAATATTAGACTTCGTTTACTAAAGTTGACTAGTAGTATAACTTATTCTATAAAGAGAAAAATATTAGTATTCTAAGCTTTTAGCTTTAGTAAATATTCTAGATTTATATAGAAGAAGATAGATAAGATAATATTTTGAAAAAATATTAGATATTAGAAGCTAAATAATATTATCTAAGATAAGATTAATAACTTTAAATTCTTAGATAAATTTATATTTAAATAATATATTATTCTGGTTCTTAGACTTTAATGTGGTTCTAATTATAATTATCTTTACTATTATATTAATTAGAACTAATTTAAAATAAATATTATTATTAATCTAGTACTTAAAGCTAATAAAAAAAATAAAAATTAATAAATTATTATTTTTATAGAAAAGTATTATATTCTTACTCTAAATTCTTTAGTAGCTATTATTATACTTAACTAGATAGATAGAATTACTTTAGGCTACTAAGCTATACTTATAGAGTTTATATTTCTTATTAATTTTCGTAAAGATATTCTGAAGAATATTATAGATAAATAATAAAAGAATATAGATATATCTTTAGAAAAGTATATAATTATATTACTTTTTTAATAATATAAAAATATAACTGTACTAGATATAATAAAGATATATTAGCTTTTATTTCATTTCTAAGAATAACTTTATTAAAGATAATTAATAACTATATTGATAATAATAAGAATAATAATACTAATAATAATAATAATAACTTGTATTATTCTAACAAACTTATATAGTGAACTATAATAAGAATATTATAAAATAATAGAAGATTAGTTATCAGATATAGATATCTTTTCTTTCTCTGTCTTATAAGAATTCTTTCTTTCTTATTCTATTATCTTTCTGTCTATCTATATTTAAGATCTTGTATAGCAGGATAATAGAATAAACAACTTGTATAATAAAAATATCTTGATGTCTTGGTGTTCTAAGGGCTTTGAGGCTAATGTACTAATTATAATTATTATATTATAATCTCTACTTCTATTATCTTTTTCTCTAGTAAGAATATAGTCTAATAGCTTAAGATCTGCATTAATAGTTAGAACACTCTAATAGCTGCTTTCTAGACTATAGTAGCTGTTACTAATACTATAGTAGTAGCTACTAAGATCTAGACTAATACTACTTATTATCTAATGGCTATTTTTTATACTACTATTAATTTAGTAGATAAGAAGAAGAAAAAAAAGAAGAAAAAAAAGAAGAAAAAAAGAAAAAGAATAAAAATATAAATAAAAATAAGAATAAATTTCTAGTCTAAGAGCTAGATCTTTAAATTATTATATTCTTATATAGATTATATCTAGACTAGCTATTTATGTAACTAATTAAATTTTGTATTCTTTAGCTGATCAATATATAGATATCATAAATAAATAAACTATTAGAGTAATTTCTAGTATAATATATATATAAATAGTTAATTGATAGACTTCTAAGTATTTTAGTAGCTAATAATATATTTAATTATAAAATTATTAAAGAATCTTTTTATATTTAATATTCTAGGTAATAATTTTATCTAACTAATAAAGAATAGCTAGTCTAACTATATTTTTTATTTAAAAGAAGTACTATATATAAGTATCTATAAAAGAATAATAAAAGATAAAGATCTATAACTATAATTTAGAGTAACTAAATCTAGATATAATTAATTATTACTATAGAATAAAAATAGACTAGAAACTATCTATATATAAGAGTAAATAGAAATTTATTCTTATTTTAAAATATAATAATCTATAAAATTAACTATTTTAAGCTAATATGATTACTATCTAGTATTTTAATCTTAATTGATTATAGTCCTAAAGTCTATATTAATTGATATATTTTATTATATAGATTATTTAATATATATATATTTCTTAAATAGATAATAGATGTATCTTATTTTAATCATAAAATTAAGAAGAATAGATTAAATAAGTTAATTATATATAAAAACTCATATATAAACTTCTTAGTATTATTATTAATATTATTTATTAAGCCTTTATCAATTATATGAATATTAATTATATAACTTAATAACTTCTTAAGATAGTAATTATTAAATTTATTTAGAAAAATATTACAAACTATAAGAATTATATATTAATAAAAAAGCAAATATCTAGACTCTAATAAAATAGATTCTAGAGAATATATATTTATAGAGATTCTTAATATTCTTAGTCTAGTATATTTTAAAAGATAGACTAATCTAGCTATAGACACTATAGTTATATAATATATTAATTGTTTAGATAGTATATAGTTTATTTTCTAGTTTTTTTCTATAGATAATAGTTCTTATAACGCTATAGAATATGGAATGACTATTACAAAGAAATATTATAAATAAACTATAATAATATCTTGATAATATCTCTTTTTAACTATAAGTAATATTTATATAACATTACTACAAAAGAGAACTACAATACTATTAAATAGCTTATTAGAATAATATCTAATATTATTTAATATCTAATAAATAGTCTTAAAAGTATAGTAATATTATATAGAAATCTTATTCTAAATAATTAGATTTATACTATAAGATTAGATTATAGACTAATAAAATAAATAAATATCTCTATTGTTTTTGGAGAAATATAGAACTTAGAATAGACTATAAAATTATAAGATAGTAGAGCTACTATACTAGATAATATTATATAAATAATCTTCTTATCTAGTAAAAATAGTTTATTATATATAATATTATATAGAAATATATTTTTAGGACTATCAATATCTTAAATAAAATAGTAGACTAGTAGATCTTATATAATAGTTATTATAACAGTATTAAAGATTATATATTATAGATTATTTAGCTAATATTCTAATTTCTTAATTAAAAATATATAGCTAACTAACTAATTAATTATGTTTTAATACTTAGTAATATTCTTAGTCTATTCTTACTAGTTAATTAAAAGAGAAAGCTAAAAATCTATAAATAAATAGTTCTTAGTTCTAAGTAACTTATTTATAAGATAGAGATTACAGTTAATCTTATTATTAGAAATAATTAAAGACTCTTATATTTATAAAATCTAATAAATAAGATTATGTATAAAGGATATCTTACATTTATTCTATAGTACTAGTATTTTATTACTAAACTAAATAATAGAACTATTATAAATAGAGACTATAAGATAGATTTAGATATAAACATACTATCTTTTAAATTATTAGATATTACTCTTTATTACTATTAAGCAGATCCAGAATCTAGTAGACTATCTAGAATATAGAATAAAATATATTATTAATAGTATAGAGATTTTTAAAGCTAGTAGATTTCATTTTAATAGTTAAAGGAAGTTATAAGTAGAACTATTTTTCTATATTAGAACTATAGTAATATATTTAATTGAGTATAAAGTTCTACTATTATACCTACTATAGTTTTATATTCTTTTTTTTTTATTTTGAATAAAATATTAAGATATCTCTATATACTAGTAATGGATATATTTAGAATCTAACTAGACTATTTTTATATTATATTTAAAGAAGACTATTAGTATATTATATTATGATTCTAGATAATCTATAATATATTATAAATTTTATATTCGTAGAAAATAATAAAGTCTACTAATTTACAAAATAAATCACTATTAGTATTATAACTAGTAGATACTTCTTATAGATATATAAGTAGAGAAGATATATAGTAGTCTTTATTAGATTAATATAATAGTTTTTAAGATACTAGTTTATCTTATTAGTAGTCTAAAAATATGATATATTTAGATTCTTATATATATTTTTAATAATATGTTTAATTACTTTAATACTCTAGTAGACTTATATACTAATATAATAATATAGTTATAAAAAAAGAAATGGATTATATAGTATAATCTATGTAATATTAATCTTAATTCTTTAACTATAAATGATCTTTATTCTAGACTAGTATTAATAGTAATAGAGATACTATTTATTCTTCTATAGTAATATAGTCTTCTAATATACTATTAGAAAATATTTTAGATATAAAATTTTACTAATATTTAGATTCTTTCTATAATAAGATATCTAAGAATCATATAACAGACTATAAGAATTATAGATTATATATATATAAATAAGGTTATATATCTCTAGCTCTATTTCTAAATTAGATAGCTTAGTTAAAATAATCTTATCTATAATATTTAGATCTAAGAATTAATTATAGTCCATTAAGAGGATAAATAAGATAATAACAAAATAAATTATATTTCTAATACTTTAATATCTAGAACTATACCAGTATTAGTCTAAAAACCTTAGTATTCTTAATTAAATAAAGTAGTTTCTACTTTTTTAACTTATAAATAGATAATAAGATCTGAGTAATTATCTTTAAACTAGTTATAGAATAGTTTATTTTGAATATTTAGCTAGTTAGAATTTACTATTGTAGTAATAAAAAGTAATAGTAGACTATAAACTTATATAATAGCTATAGTATTATAGAAAACCTATTATATATAATATAGATTATCTATATAACTGAATAGTAGAACTATTCTATAGTCTAATTTCTCGGCTGTAAAGTTGATACTATCTGTATATACTATTAAATCTATTAGTCTACTATATAAATTTGTAGTTGATACGCTGGGCCCGAAGCCCTCTTTCTAGACGCTGAGGCGTCAAGATGTTATGAGTATATGAAATTGTTGTTCCATTATCGTCTCCAGCTACGCGAGATCTTAAATACAGGATGGCAGGATAAGGAAGGAAGGGTTGTTATAAGACAGAGGAAGGAAAGATAAATAGGTTTAGTATCTATATCTAATAAGGAGTCTTCTTATTACTGTATAATATTCTTATCATAATTTACTATATAAGTTTATTAGAGTAATAAAAGTTATTATTATTATTATTATTATTATTATTACTATTATTATTCTTATTATTATAGTTATTATCTTTAATAAAGATATTCTCATAATAAGTATCTATAATAAAGTTATTCTTAGGAAAAAAACAAAAGCTAAAAAACAAAAGCTAATAGTATTTTTATTACTATTTAGTATAGTTATATTCTTATACTACTAGAATAGTAAAATGAATATATACTTCTTTGAAGATATATCTATATTTTTCTATTATTTATCTATAATATTCTTAAGAATATTTTTGAGAAAATTAATAAGAAGTATGAGCTCTATAAATATAACTTAGTAGCTTAAAGTAACTCTCTCTATCTAAGTATAGTAATAGCTACTATAGAATTTGAAATAAAAATATAATAGTTTTCTATAAAAATAATATTTTATTATCTTTTATTCTTCTTATTAGTTTTAAGTACTAGATTAATAATATCTATATTATATTAATTCTAATTAATATAATAGTAAAGATAGTTATAGTTATAATTAGATTAAAGTCTAAGTATTAAAGTAATATTTTATTTAGATATAAATTTATATAAAAATTTAAAGTTATTAACTTTATTATAGATAATATTATTTAGATTCTAATATTTAAGATTCTTATAGAATATTTATTAAATCTAGAGACTAAGAATACTAATATCTTTCTTTTTATAGTATAATATAAACTATACTACTAGTTAACTTTAGTAGACTAAGTCTAATATTAGTCTTCTATATAGATAAGAGTATCTATTTAAATAAAGGAATGGATTTATTATTTAATTTTTAGTAAACTAAGTTTAATTATTATTTTCTATAAAAATAGATTAGATAGTATCTCTAGAATAGAAGTATAAAGTATTTGGATATTTATTTTAAAGTATCTAGCCTTAACTATTTTTTTAATCTAGATAAGTAGAGATATTACTAAAGTCTTAGATACTTTAGATATTTTATTAGAATAGAGAATATAATTAATAGATGACATTGGAATTAATAGAATAAAATTATTATTTAAATTATCTAAATCTATATCTAGTCTAGAACTAAGTACTTAATCATCTTTATTCTAAATATAGATACTTAGTATTCTAACTAATAATTTTAGAGGAATTTAATTTAGTAATAGTAGAAAAATAACTTTTTTATTATTTTTATTATAAATATAAAAATTATTAGATTTTTATAATAAGAATATTATATATTAATTTTACTTTAATCTATCTATTTTATCTTAATTTAATTAAAATAGTTAATAGTATTATAATCTAATATAATAATAAGTATTTATGTCTTATTAGTAATTTTATAAATTATTCTTAGATTAAGTAAAATAATATTCTATCTATATATTATTCTTTAGTAATTTACTAGTCTTTATTTTTTACTATTCTACTAAAAGCTAAGACTATTATAAATAAGTAATATTTTTATAGAGAATATATTTCTTTTGTATAATAGAATACTACTAGAGATTATAAATATAAATTAAAAAAATTTTATTAATTAGAATTCTATCTATATAAAGTAAATTCTTATAATCAAAGTTAGTATTATATTTTATTTATTTAATTACTAGTACAAGCTTAATATAAAATAAATAAGTTAAATAAATAGATATATATTATATAATAGCTATTCTAAGAAAATTAGATTCTAATATTTAACTATTAAAAGTTTTTATATTTATATAGCTTAATTATATTCTATTTACTTAGTCTTATTATTCTTTATTTTCTTTAATATAGATATAACTAGATTATAATTACTAGGTATTAATATACTGATATAGATAATCTTTTAATTAACTAGAAAGTACTATTTTTATAATACTAGTAGTATATTCTAAAGAAAAATAATAATTTTAGAAATAAAAAAAAGATTTGATATAATAATATTTAGAAAGTAAGATTTATAGTATTTAGAATATATAATAATATATAAAGAAAGAGAAATAAATAAATATTTATAAATAATAAAAAAGAAATATAAAATCTTTAAAAAGAGAATATCTAAATAGTAGTAAAGTATAAGAAGAATAAGAAGATGAATAAGAGGATATATTAGAAAAGAGTAGTATTACTTAGTAAATAGAGAGGTGTTTTGGTGAGTATAGTCCTAGTAAATGATTGCAGGGCGGATTAGATAACTTACTTGAAATCCTGTATTAAGTCTACTGTATTAATATCTGCTTTATTAACCTATTTATCTCTCTTAGAACCATATCTAGTAAAGTAGACTAGATACTTAGTTATTCTTATATTATCTTATCTTAGTCTTTTCTATACTAGTCTGCTTATAAGAATATAATTAATCTTATATTTATTATTATTTTTATTATTTTTCTAATATTTATCTTTCTATTTAGAAGATAGTATAGAGTATTAATACTTATAAAAGTCTTTAGTTTTAGATACTAGTTTAACTTAAGTTATAGAAATAATAGAATAGATTTATTAGTTTACTAGAATTTTAAGATAATATACTATACTTTTAACTTTTTCTAAGATATATAATAGATCTATATATTAGAAGTTTAACTTATCTTTAATTATTTTAAGGTTATTTTTACTTATTAGAAGACTATACCTCTTATAAAATCTAAGATAAATATTATCTCTAATATTAAATTCTATAGACTAAGAATTCTTATAATAGATATATTTTATTTAAATAACTATAAACTTATATACTTCTTTAGTATTTAGTTAAAATCTAAAATATTATTCTATAAGTATCTAGTCTATATCTAGGGGTTATCTAGATATATACTATGTATAAGACTATATAGACTTATTATTATAATTAAGCTAGATAAACTATTATTCTAGCTAGTAATCTTAGATAGAAACTATATTTAGTAGATATAGTAATCTTATATATATATATATATAAGACTATTGATTGATTGATTGATTGATTGATTGATTCATACACGCATATGTCAGCCCTATAGGCCGAGTGGCAGCAGGTCCCTGTCCTGCGGCCGGGCTGGCCGTAGGGGTGTTAAAATTATATACAAACAGAATATTTAGCCAGTTGGCCAGTTGGCTTCTCTTTTCCTTTGAAATTTCAACTCTTACATAGTCTTCATAGTCCTACGTAGATTTCTTCCCCATATAGTAAACTAGTGGTATTAGTAGCTACCAGGCATACTTTACTTCTATATCTATCTTATAGAGATTCTTTCTCCTATCAGCAGCTGTTACAGTTACCAGTTTACTATATAGTTTAGTACCTAGATTCTTTCTCCTATCAGCAGCTGTTACAGTTACCAGTTTACTATATAGTTTAGTACCTAGATTCTTTCTCAGTATTCCTTTACTAGTTGGCCCGAAGGCCTGTGGATCTTATAGTCTTAGTATAATAAATAAAAGCTAGCTAACTAAAGAAAATCAGATAACTAGAATAGACTAATTAGTAATTATAATATTTAGAATAGTATTAGTTAAACTATAAAACTAGTCTAGTAGCTAGATATATAATATAAAGTAGATTACTTACTATACTAACTTCTGATTAAAGATATACTAGAAGTTAGTAAGCTTTCCCTTAGTCTAGAAAGTACTCTACTAGAGAAAGTTATATCTTAGATACTTAATAAGAATATATCTAACTAATTAGAACCTCTATCTATAGAAGTATATAGTTAATTCAGTAGTTCTAATAATATTCAGATAAGTACTCAGAGTAATCTTATCTATTAATATCTAAACTAATACTAAGAATCAGGTCTGATAGAGACTAGTATATAAGCTAAGAGTCTTCTTACTCTCTACTATATTAGTAAGAATATAGTAGATATAATAGCTGTATAGATTACTAGTCTAGTTAGTCTTCTATTACTAGCTAGCTAACTCTCGCAGATACTAGTATATAGTAGAAATTAGTAGAATATTAACTAGTTAGTCTATAGCTTAAGAGGCAGCTATCTTAATATATTAGTTAATAAGTTTATTATCTAGTATATTCTTATAGTCTAGAAGTTATTAAAGATATATCTATTAGCTAATAGCTTATATATAGTCTATCTAGTTAATAATTCTTTTAATAATTTCCTAATCTAATTAATATTTTAATTCTATATAGGTATAGATAATAGCTTAGTTATTAGTAAGAATAACTACTAACTTAGACTTTAGAGTAGCTGTAATTAATCTTATCTAGAAAATAGCTTTTCTATAGATAGAATATTCTAGCTCTCTCTTAGTAAGAATTAGAGCTAGTTTAATATTAGTAAGCTTAGTAGTATATACTATATATATATTATTACAGCTGACTATCTGAATATAGTTCTTATTATAAATTACTATAGTAGCTCTAATACTACCAGAGTAGCCGCTGCTATTAGTAGATATAGAAAGAGTAGTAGAAGATAAAAGAGTATATCTCTAGATATTCTTCTTTCTAGAATTAGTAATATCTATAGATAGAGGCTTCTACTATAGAGAAACTACTATTAGTTTAATAGTCTCTGTAGATATTAGTATATCTAGATCCAGCTCAAGATCTTTAACCAGTTAGTATTTTAGCTGGTTAAGTAGTAATATAGCTGGGTTAATTTCTAGACTACTAGAATAGTATTTTCTAGAATATATTTAATAGATAGATAATAAGATCTTATAGTAGAATAATAATACTATAATCTAGAGATAGATATTCTTAGTAGTATATTTTATAAGAATCTATAATAATAGTATATCAAGATAGACTTTAAAAATAGTCTAGATAATAATCCAAAAGATTCTAATTATCTAGTATAAGATCTTATATTAGATACTCTTAAAGTACTTTATAATATTAATAGTTATCTTCTAAAATTCTTAGATATTCTATATAAACTAAATAGAGTATTTAAAAAGTAGTTATAGAAGTATAATAGTAGTATATATATAATAAAGATTAATAGTAGATATACTCTAGATAGAGTCTATAATTAAGAAAAATACTATAGTAAATTAGATAGTTTTAACTTCTAGCTGTATAAAATAGATAATTTCTACTAGTCTTAAATCTAAGAAGATCTTAAGATACCAAAGACTCTATATTAGTTTAACTATTATATCTATAATAGTTAAGAGTTTATTTAATTATATAGTAAAGAATATCTCTATATATAGAAGACTTTTTACTATATTAATTAAGCTATACTTTAAAGATAAGAATACTAAGATATATTAATATTATTAATTCTTAGTATATTAGTAGAGATCTTATAAATAGATATAATTTTTAAGAATTATATCTCTTTATATTAATATATAGATATTATCTATATAACTAATAATTAGAGTATAGTTATCTATAGAGAATAGTTTAAGTAGATTAGTATTATAAAATAGATAAAGAATAGATAAGAATAGTAAATTTTAAAAAATATCTATAATTATTTTTTTCTTCTCTATAATTCTCTTCTATATAGTAATAGCAGTTTACTAATTAATAAGAAAAAAAAATATAATTAATAATTTTAATTAGTATATAGTATTTCTATAGATTATAAATAAGATATTAGTAGATAATATTATTATATATATCTTAAATATCTACTACAAGTAGTCTAGCTACTAGATAGCTAGACTACTATATAATATAAATCTATTTAAGAATAAGATATAAGATATAGTTATAGGATTATTCCTAGTATCTCTTAATATAGTACTCTAGAAGTAAGTCTAGGACTTCTATTATATAGCTTATTTAAAAAGTAATAATAGTCTCTAGAATCTTATCTATAATATTAAGTAGTATAATTAGATAATAATTCTTAGATATAATATAGTTATTCTTATCTAGCTTATAGATAATAATAGTAATAGAGTAGTAGAAGTACTAAGAGTAGTAGTCTATATCTAGATATATATTAAAGATCTTATTTAGATATTCTTTAATAAAAAAAAGAATTTACTAAAGAATTAGATTAGATAGTCTATTATAACTAGAAGCTTTTCTAGATATAACTTATTAAATAGCTTAGTAGATCTTCTCTAGAGTTATCTAGAGTACTTTATAAGACTTAGAATATTTAAAGTCTTTAATATTAGTAAGATCTATAGTATTAACTATTAGAAATAGAGTCTACTAAAATAATTTAGCTTTAGTCTCTAGTTTTTTAACTAGTTTATTAATTAGTACTTATAGTATAGATATAAATATTAGTTATAGATTTCTCTATATATAGATCTAGTAGACTAGTTTCTAAAATCTTTTAGTAGAGTATTCTCTATCTTCTATTCTCTCTTAGTAATACTAGTACTTCTACTTAATAGTCTATTAGTAAAGTATATTATAAACTCTATTATAGACTTTATAGTCTATACTATAGCTATATTTAGTCTATTATTTTATTTACTATATTTATTACTTTAGTTTCTTTATTTTCTTAGTATAGCTAGACTATATATAGCTTATAATTATCTTTATTAGTATAATAGCTTTAATAGTTATAGTTAAAATCTTAATAAGATTCTCTACTATAATATTAATAATAATTAGTCTAACTAGTTAGTATATAAGTAGTTGTAGCTATAGGCCCTTAATTAAGACTTTTTAATAGACTTACTAGTTAGTATTTAGTCAGTCGCTGCAGGGATAGGTATAGAGCTGAAATCAAGTATAGTATAGATTAGTATATAATTAATATCTAGCTACTAATTCTTTTATAGAGAATAGTAGCTAAGGTGTTTACCAAGCTACTATATAGTCTATATAAGCTTAATTATAGTATAAGTATTATTCTTTTTATATATAACTATTCTCTTAGATAGAAGTAGTTCTAGATTCTTATTAGTAGTAATATTAAGTAGCTAAGAGACTATCTTATTAGTATAATTATATTCTAATAGATTCTATAGTAGATAGTATAGATTAAAGTTACTAAGAACTATATATTTATCTGATTTCTATAATACTATAGATAATAGTTTTAGAACTAGATTCTTTTTCTCTTTATTAAGATCTTTATCTTTAGATCTAGATATAGACTTAGACTTATTAATTTTATAGTAATTACTACTCTTACTAGACTAGTATATTTTATAGATATAAATATATCTAGTATCTAATATCTATAATATAAGAATACAAAGAAACTAAGAGTAGTATTAGATTATCTATATTTTTAGATTAATATATCTACTTTTTTATAAGTAGATATATTATACTAGATCTATACTAAATATTAGTTTTAGAGTTAGATAGAAATAGTCTTTTAGAATCTAAAAATATATAATTAGCTAGCTACTGTAGTAGTCTATCTAGAACTCTTAGATAATAATAAGTTCTATGTTCTATACTCTCTTTTTACTAAAAAGATGTATTATAATATTATTAGATTTTTAATAGTTTATCTATATAATTTTAAGCTACTTATAGTAGCTATATATTACTAGTAGTCTTAATAGAACTAATAGTACTAAAAATAAGAATACTAAACTTATTATTACTATTCTTATCTAGAATAATAAATTAGTTATAATATTAACTATAGTAGTAGTTTATAGATTTTATAATATCTAGAATATTCTTAAGACTATATATTAAAGCTACTATAGGCTTTATTATAGTCTATACTAGAATATTATCTATAGAGAGGCTTTGATTATAAATATTAATTTCTATAATCTCTTAGTTATTCTTCTTATAGTATCACTTTAGCTACTTATTTTAGAAGATTTCTATTTTAGTAAGAATCTCTATAGCTAGAATCTCTATAGTCTCTAGCTTTATAGTTAATTTATAGTAGTTCTTACTATAAGTTATCTTAGTCTTAATTTTTATAGTTAAATAATTATAGATATATTATAATCAAGTTAGCTTAGGATTTAGCTCTGGAATAGTATTAACTAGTTTAGTTAAAGTAGTGGTATTACTACTACTAATAAAGAGTTTAATATATAGTATAGATATATTTAGCTAATATTACTAAATAGTCTTAAGATATTTCTTCTTCTTAATATATATATAGTTAAAGATAAAGTACTTTAAGCTATAGTTTATATACTTAGTATATATCTTATTATTCTTAAATATATAATCTAGTAATTTATATAGTCTAGTATAATATATATAGATCTTATTTCTTTAGTAGTATTACTTAATATAATTATATTTCTAGTATTTAAAGTACTATAAGAGCTACTAATTATAGTTATAGTAGCTAATATTAAAATATTTACTATTAAGTATAAAGTTTTTATAAAAAAGAGTATTTATTATATTTAGATTATTAAACTTAACTACTACTATAGAGAACTTATTCTTCTTAGTAATAGTTTTTTATAGCTATATCTAATTAATATATATAATCTTAGTTAATATTATAGTTAGATAACTAGTATTAATAATCTTAATTCTCTTAATTAAAAGTTTTTATAGTTTTATAGAGTCTCTATTACTAATATAGCTAATATCTATACTATATACTATAATTAGATATTCTTACTACTTAATTATTATATTTAAATCTAGTATCTTAATCTATAGTATCTATATATAAATAAGATATTTGTAATTCTTAAGATTATTAACTATAAGAATTATATTACTACTAGATAGTATAGAACTAGTAAGAATCTTATAGTAGATAATTATCTTATTCTTTATATTAATAATACTTTTATTAATATAGTCTACTAGGACCCTATTATATATTATAGTAGATTAATTATAGAGTCTGTAGTCTTATATATATAGATAATAAGATTCTTAGTAAGTACTAGCTATACTAGTAGACTACTTTAGCTAGTTAATTTATCTATAGTATTAGTTATATTAGTTTAGATCTTTATAAGCTAATTACTTATATATAATCTAGAGATAGTAGTAGTAATTATATAGTAGATAGTATTAATATATAAGTATATTTTTAGTATTTCTATAGAAGTAATAGCTATAGATCTAGTACTAAGAATATTTATAGTTTTAGTAATCTATAGCTACTAATTTACTTATATTTAAAGAATACTTTTAATCTTCTTATAATCTTTATAGATAATATTTATTAAGAATATCTCTATAATCTAACTAGTAAAATTAATAAGATTTTTAATTAGTAGAAGAAAGACTAATTTTAGTAGATTATTATCTATTTTTTTCTACTCTTCTTTAAATTAGATAAGAGTATTATTAATAGCTATTATATATATATATAGATTTTTATAATAGTAGTCGGCTCTGACTTAAGACTATATTAGCTTTCTAGAGGGTGTTTTAGATAATATTAAGCTGTTATATAACTATAAGGGTTGGAAACACTGTTAAAAAGCGATAGATTGATAGAGGATAGAGTTATATATAATCTTCCACTCTCCCTGATCGATAATTCAATGGTGGCGTGCTGTTTGGTATAGCTGGCGCGGTTTTATATATAAGACTATTATTTTAATAGTTTAATTTATTCTCTCTATCTATTTATCTTTCTATAGATAATATATAGTAGAATAGTACTATTATATATTTAGCTTCTTAAATATTCTAGATTAGAAACTACTAAAGAAACAAGTATCTTAATTAGATATAAAGATATATAATAGTTTTTAGTTATATTCTTAAAGATATAATATAAGTCAATATCTCTAGAGAGATATAGACTATTATATATATCTAGATATTAAATTAACTCTCCTTATAAATTTATCTATAAAGACTATAAGCTAATTATATTATTTTAGAATATTAATAACTATTTTATAAATATATAAATATTTTATAAATATATAAATATTTAACTGATAATAGACTAATAATAAAGTCTATTATTATAGTATAAAAGAGACTTACTAATAAGATATATAACTATAGACTATTAAAGGACTTACATATATATATATATAGGTTTATAAGTATTCGAAGTAACAATATATATATTTATCTAGTAAGTACAGTTCTAATATAATATAAGATCTTAGAGAGTAATAAAATATTTATTAATACTTTAGTATTTATTATTATTATAAATTATATAGAGAAGATTCTTCAAAAGATAGTATAATATTCATAATTAAGATTCTTAATATATTTAAGCTAACTTAGTAGTATTTAGAAAGACTATAATATTCGTAAGTATATAGAGTAAGCTAGCTTTAAAAATATATAGTAGAATTATTATAGAATTATTTTATAGTATCTAGATAATATAAGATATTTATATATCTTTAAGATAGACTATATAGATATTCTTTAAAATGATTTACTAATAAAATTATTAAAGTACTATATCTTATTATCTTATAGTAGTAGATATACTATTTATTAAGTAGACTTAGAATACTATTATTCTATAAAACTACTAATTCTACTTCTAAAAGCTTATTCAGATTAAATAGTATATATAGTATATCTTTAGTAGAAAGTTAAGTTAGTATACTTACTAGACTATTTATCTTTTCTAATCTGTAATATATCTTAAGATAATATTCCTATATAAATCAAAATATATATTTAAAATAGAGATTAAGATACTCTAGTATAATTATATTAAAGATTATTTTCTAAGTAAGATCTACTATACTATAGTCTATATATACTACTATTAGTATATATATAGCTTTAAGATAGTTTCTTATTTCATAAATTATTTATATAAGATAAGATACTTTAATCTCTATTAACTAGTAGTTATACTTATATATAGTGAATACTCTACTTAGAAAGAGAATTAGTTATATTTAGATATATAAAGGTAATTTAGAGATCTTTATATAAGTCTTCTTTAGATTAATATAATATAAGATAGTACTATATTCTTTTCTAAATATATCTAGATTAATATAGAGCTATTATTTAGATTAGAAGTATATTAGTATGTAGTCTATTCTCTTATAAACTTAATCTATAGATTCTTAAATATAGTAAGCTCTTTAGATATTAGTATCTATATAATTTTTATTAAAGTATATTTCTTAACTTTAGTTTTTCTAGTTCAGTAAGCTTTTAAATAGAGTAATCTTTTACTTCTAAAATAATTATATATAAATAGTATATTATAGTATTCCATATCTAAGATAGCTTATAATTCTAAGACAATACTCTAAGACTAATATTATAGTAGAGAGTAGTAGAGAATAGATAACTACTAATTTCTCTTTAAAAATAGATAGTCTTAGACTATCTATATATTATTTTAGAAGCTATATTAATAGAAATACTATAAAAGTCTTTATTAGTTCTAACTTAATATTTATTATCTATAGATATCTAAATACTTAATATAGATACTTAATATACTAATTAAGATCTAGTAATATAATAATAAGATTATTAATATAAATTCTATGTAATATCTAAAATTTCTTAAGATTAAGATTTATCTATCTTTAAATATATAAAATAGAATTAATAAATCTTATAATTATAATATAGAATATCTCTTAGTCTTAATATATTATATAGTAAGATAATTATAATATATATATTTAATTAATTATTAATAAAAGTATTTATACATATCTACTATTATAATATAAGTATATTCTACTATTAGCTGAATAATACTATCTTAGAGTAGAATTAGATAAAGATCTAGTATAGTTCTCATATTAGCTTTTTATAAGTCTACTATAGTATATTCTTTAGCCATTCTAGTATCTATATTTAGATTAACTACTATTCCCTAGACTATAACGATAGAATATACTATTAGAATATAATTCTAAGTAAAAGATATCTTAGTTTAGAAATTAAGAGAAATAAATATTTTATTAATAATCTACTAATCTTATTTACTAATATAATATATTTACAGCTTTAATAACTTAATATATTTTTTTATAAATATATCTAGCTATTAATCTTTTAATATATTAGTAATACTAATATTAGACTTATCTAGCTTTATCTATATATTATATTATTTGATTATTTAGATAAGATAATAAATTATTATAAAATCTATATTATAAATAACTTAATCCCTTAGTAATATAATAGTATTTTTAGATATAAAATAAAATAGTTTATAGTCTTTAGATAATTATAGTCTTTTATTTAAGGTATTTATATCTAGAATAGACTCTATATCTAGATTCTCTTTATTATAGCTATTACTATATAGCTGTCTATAGTATTAATATTTTTTATTATTCTATTTCTATTTATTAATTTATAGCTTATAATATTAGAATAGTTTTTATTATCTATTAATTATAATCTTTTTATCTTATAGATAATTTTAAAGATCTATAATATATATTAATTATTCTTTAATATAGACTTAATATATATTCTAAAGTAGAGATTAAGTAAGATAATAATATTAATATCTTTTAGGACTAAGTAGACTAGAGTATCTTAGCTTCTTTATATATTATAATAAGTATTTGAAATTATACTTATCTAGATAATATATAAACTTAGCTATATAATCTTTAACTTAATATGTAGTAGTAGATTTATTATCTATAACTATATTAAATCTAGTATATTCTACTTTTATAATCTTATATAAGATTGAGTTTACGATCTAAATAAAAGTAAAATTAAAATTAATTATATATATATAGACTATAAGATTCTTATAAGATAAAAATTTAAGAATATAGTCTATATTTTTAAATAAGTCTATCTTTATATAGAATAAATGTATATTATACTATGGACTACTATAATAATATATTTTATTAAATAAAGAGATATATTAACTTACCTTTTAAATTACATTTTTATCTTAATAGATATATTTATATAGTTCTCTAAGTATACTTTTTAACTATAGTAATTAAGTAAGATACTCTTATTATTAATTATATCTATATTAATAAGTATATTAGCTTTAAACTTAGGATTATTTATAATAAATATTCTTATAGTAATATAATTATATTAATATTTAAAATCTAAGTGCTTAATTAAAAGACTAATTTTCTTCTATTCTATTATAATCTTTAAAAAATATATATAAAGAATAGTATATTTATTTATACTATACTTAGAACTAATACTAATAAGAGTAGAGCTATATTCTATATCTAGATATATAATACTTAGATTAGTTGTCTTATTGATATCTACTATAGTTATAACTATATATTATATATAAAGTTTATTAATATTAATATCTTCTTTTAATCTAGTAAAGATAAATATATTATTAGATAGCTTAAAATATATTAGTATAGTATCTCTTCTTATTAGTAGTATTATATTAAAGAAGTTTAGAAATAGTATATTTTTCTAATTATATATTTAATTAGATTAATCTTTTATATCTCTTATTATTAAGTAGAGTATTTTATATTTCTCTATTATATTTACTATAGACTTTATAGATAAAGAAAGATATAATTTATCTTAAATTAATACTTAAGTCTTTAAGAGATCTTTAATATTAGTATTTTTTATTATTATATAAAAGATATATTAATATAACTTATTATAAAAAAGAAATATAATATAATAATAGTTATATATTACTACTAAATTATTAGATTTATTATTAATGAAATAGGAGAACAGATATATATAATTATATTATTATTACAGTTAAACTACTAATTATTATAATTATTACTATAATAATTACTATAATATATATTAATCTAATTCTTATAATAGTTATATTTTTTATTATAATCATAATAGATATTATTAAGATTATTATAAATAGAATTAATTAAAGTAATATATAATTAGTACTATAGCTAATAATTATCCTTGGTAGATACTTAGTAGATTTATTATAATTTATTTATATAATTCTAGAGCTACTTAATATCTCTAGAATTAGTATTTCTATTCTTTATCTTATTTTAAGAATAATTAGTTAAAAGTAATTATCTAGAATATAGAGATTATAGCTATAACTATAGTTTACTCTATCTTAGTATAATATTCTATTAATTCTGAAAGAGATATTTATTATTATTTTAGTAATTAGTATTTAGAGTTATATTACTAAATTAAGACTTTTTATAGTTAAGATTATTATACTAATTATAACTATATTAGAAAATATAAAAGTCTCTAAAAGAATAATTATTATAATGGTATTTATTATATTAGTTTTTCTAATATTCCTAAGAGTTATTATAGTCTTAATAATTATTTCTAAAATAATCTTAGTATATATTAGTATAGTATTTCTAGTAAGAATATTTTTCTTAATAGTTATCTATATAATAGTTAGATCTATATTAATATCTTTATTAGACTTTCTATCTATTATCTAATTATCTTTACTATAGTAATATCTTATTATCTAGATAGTTAAAAAATTTAATTATTATTATAATTTACATAGATAAATTAATACTAGTAGTAAGATTAGAATAAAGATATATCTATATTAATATTAATTAATTATAGATATTATTAATATAGAAGATCTTATAGTAATATATAATATCTTATATAAATATTTAGAATACCTTATCTTAATATATATCCACCTATCTATAATTACTAATTTCTTATAGATAAATAAGAGCTTAAGTTATATTAGACTTAAAATAAATATATAGATCTTTAAGTATTCTATCTTATAAAGATATATATATATTTATCTTTCTTATACTTACTAAGTATAAGATATTAATTAAGAGCTGTATTATAGAGATAACTAGTAATACTTATATATACTACTAATTCTTAATATACTTAAATTATATCTCTAACTTAGTTAATAAAGAATTAATATTCTTAAAATATATAATATATCTCTATTAGTTAAGATACTAGTTTACCTTTATATCTAGATAGAAATAACTAATATTATTAGATTTTAAATCTTATATATATTAGACTAAATATTAATTATTATTATTAGTATTTCTATCTCTATAGTTATAGTATTACTATTCTTTATACTTATTTCTTATATACTCTTTCTAATTCTAATTATATTAGTTATAGTTTTACTTAAAGTTATAAAGATATTAATTTATATTTCTTAACTCTACTATAATTTTAGTAAGCTAGAACTAAGCTATATTATTATACTTATTATCTATTAGACTATATAGAGAGCTTAGCTTAGCTTTTATTACTATTATAGTATTTTAGTATTTTATAAATAAGATTATATATATTCTATAGACTTTTTATTTAATATAGATAGATTAAAAGATATAAATAAGTTAAGTAGAAAACAAATAAAAGAATAGAATATTTATAGAATCTAATAAGAAATAAAGAGAGAGAGGTAGTTTCTCTAATTATCTATTATTATTAGAGTATACAGAGGATAAGTATTTATTAAATAAGAAAGAAGATAATATTAGTTCTAGAGTAGAGAAAGATACTTTAAATTAAAATACTATAGGTAATAAAGATATAGATTCGGACAATACTAGAAATATAGATTTAGATTCTAGATATAATATTCTTAAGGCGGGGACTTTATAAAAATATTAGTACTAGAATTTAGTAGAAGTATTTAAAATTTATATAGATAGTATAAATACTCCTGTGACTAGTTATCTTAGTATCTATAGAATTAAATATTCGAATATCTTATTAAAATTCTTCTATAAAGAGTCTATAGAGAAGAAGAGGATTAAGTTTTCTCTAAAGAAGATTAATTCTTCTCGTATGTAAGATTAGGGTTTTTCTACTTCTATAGATCTTATCTACTTAGATTTAATTAATACTCTATTAGTAGATTAGGATCTTGCTCTTATATATCTAAGAAGTTAATCTAGATTAATCCTAAGAATTAGCTACTCTACTAGTCATAATATATATATAGACTTGGAGAGTAGAGATTTAGTAAGATGTCTGAATTTCCTAATAGTCTTATTCAAAACCAGATAGTTGATATTCTAGTTGGGAGAATAGAGAATAGTATCTACTAATTAAGATAGTTTAGATATTCTAATAACATAGATAATATAGTATACTATATCTTTATCTAGCTAATTAGTATATCAGCTTCTTAATATATTATAGAATATTATAATCTAATAGTCCAGTATAGTACGTCGTAGCTGTTTCTATATAAGAAAGATAATTGGACCCAGTCTAATAGTAAGAGAAATAGAGAGAGGAGTAGATAGAGATAGAGAAGTAATCTCTATACTCTTAAAAATAAATCTGGAGGGACCTAAGATTATTTAGAATAGACTACTAACTTATAGTTAATATATTAGACTTAAAGTCCTTAAAATACTAAGATATTAAGATATTTTTATCATACAAAGTTATTTATTCTATTATCCTACTACGCAAGATCTTAAATAGAGGAAGACAGGAAGACAGCAGGATAAGAAAGGAAGAGTCCTTATAAGACAGAGAAAGGAAAGATATCCATATCCAACAATAATTAATAAGAAACTAGACTAATAGATTCATAAGAGATTTATAGCATATAAAAAATTTTTTTTATTAATATTATTATTTTCTTTATTATTATTTTTCTTATTAATAGTGAAGATAGAGACTACTATAGTTTATATCAACTATTAGACTATTTAATATTTTACTTTTTAACTTATAATAAAGAATATAGTAATATTCTAGTAAATTAAAATAATAGTTTTTATAGAAAATATTTAGTAATTTAGAATAATAGTTTTTATATAAAATATCTGAAACACTAAGTAAAATAAAATAATTGTGGTGGTTTCGGTTATCCTGAATTCTGCCGTCTGTATCCGCCTTCGGGCATTATTTCGACGGAGTCATCTTCCGTCTTCCTTCTCCCGTCTACAACATCATCATCCTCATAATGAATTCTGAACCATGACCTTTGAACCATAACAATAATCTACTTATAGTATATAGTCTATTAGATAATAGAAGTAGAGTATTTAGTTATTCTTAATATTTATCAATACTATTCTAGTAGTCTAAATCTGGATAGACTTTTAGTTTAATAGATAGTCAAGAGTAGACTAAGTACTCCATCTATACTAATAGACTATAGACTTATAGACTATATTATAGTTAGTAGTAAGTTTAACTATTAGTCTAGAGACTACTTAATTGTACTATAATCAGTAGCTGAAGTCTAGAGCTTTATATTAAGAAGACTAGAGAAGATACTAAGAAGTACTATAGAATATATTAGTTATCTATTCTTATATAATTATATTGATCTTAATTTACTAGTCTTGAAAGAAGAAGAGAGAGAAATAGTATTATCTATAAATAATATAGACTTATAGAAATAGCTGTGATCACAAGCTATATTTATATATATCTATATACTCAAATTGTTAGCTGTTCATTATTCTATTAGGACTGTGATCTGGATTAATTTAGAACTACAGTAGAAATATACATTGCTCCACATGGCGGCGATGTTTGGCCAGTCACTGTCGATGCAACCAGACTGTGTCGAACAGCTGCATAACACCAACCTGATCTATATATATATATTATTTTAGTAGAATTAATCAACTATAGATATCTTATAAATATTAAAATATCTATTATCTAATATCTTCTTTATTTTATGACTATCTTTTAAGATCAGGAAGATCAGACTAGATTCTATATAATTATTATAATATAGATAAGTATAGAAGACGGAAGACAGAAGATAGAAATCAACTCTATCAAAAGAATACCCGAAGGCGGAAACTAAGAGCAGAATACCCGTAGGGCTGAAACCACCACACTACTACTACTACTATTTATCTTTTTTTTTCAAGAAAAGTTATTTCTTCTACAAGTATCTATACTATTGACTATTAAGATTTTTAAACTAAATTACTTTATTATACTATATATATAAAAACTACTTATTATAGACTAGATTAGTATTATATAATTATTTAGTATTATCTAATTATATAGATAGTAACTACTAAATACTACTATTATATAGAGTAATATATATTTCTACTATCATCCTAAACTAATCTAAACTATAGTTCTAAGAGAATAATAAATAACTAATAATTTGTATATATAGATATATATAAATATAATTTATAGTTATAGCTACTTCTATAAGTCTATATTCTTTATAGATAATATTTTCTTATCTTCTTCTTCTTTTAGAGATATTAATAATACTATTACTATTAAGACTAGTAGATTATAATTAGTATAGTTATATAAGAATAGATAACTTATATAGTTTATAGTATCTTTTAATATCTCTTCTAGTCTTGTTATAGAATAGCAAAGAAGAGATTCTCTTATGATAGAGTTAATTAATAATAAAGCTATCTTTAGGATCAACAGAGCAGAACTATACGATATCCACTAAAGACAGAACAAACTGGCAGAACCACCAGCTACCATACTGGATGGTAATCGCCTCAGACGATTCACTATATTTGCCGGTCTTTATGACCTTGGTGCCCTCACTAAGTTATATATATAATAAATAGATAAGATTAATAATTAAAGATAGTAGATATTAGTCATTATAATAGTTATGTCTAGTATTCAGTAATAGTAATAATCTAAGAGATATAATATACCTATAAAAGAAGATAAAATAAATATTAGAACTAATAGGCTTTATATTTCTTAATTAACTTATCTATAGTAATATTAGATATATAGATCTATATATCATCTTTAGAACTATATCTTTTTTAAATAGATAAGATACTATAAGATAGAGATTTAGTAGTAACTATAGAAGAGGTTTATTTATTATAAATCTTAGATACTTTCTATCTATCTTTATTAGAGAAATATTTATGATTAATTTTAGATTACTTAGTAAGAATATAAGTAAAGACTATAGAACTAGTAGATATAGATTTTAACTATATAATAGATATAACTAGATAAAGATATCATAAGTTAGATAGTATAAGATAGTATATATAATATCTAATAGCTTTAATAATCTTAAATAGTCTAATATACTACTAAGCCAACTTCTTCTTAGTATATTCTAGGATAGTAGAAAGTATATAATTCTTATATAGATATAAATAGACTATATTACTAGAATAGAAACCAATTAGAATATAATAGATATTATATTTATATATTTATATATATAGTAGTATACTTAAGTACTTCTTCTATATTATATTAGATAGAGAAATCTTATTTAGTAGTACTTATATATATCTTCTACTTACTATAAGATAGAATTACTACTTCTATATAAGAATAATTTAAGATAGAAGATAGAGTATCTTTAAGTAGAACTAGATTAATAATAGAGACTTCTAGATATTTAATATATTATAGTAAGAATTTTACTATTAACTAGAACTATCTTAAAGATATACTAAATATTAGATAATAAGATAACTATCTAGTACAGATAGGAAATTAATAGTTATAATAATACTAGATAGAAGAATAATCTAGTTTAAAATATCTTATATAGTATTACAGTATATGATAACTTTAATAATTTAAATAATATACTTACTTTAATTATTAGTCTATAGATATGTAGCTATAGAATAGAACTCTTAGATATATATTTACTTAAATTTATTCTTCTGGAATAATAATATAAATTAGCTATATTAATTAGAGATAAAATATTAGAATATATTCTAATTATATACTTTTATATAGTGTATAAGAATGATTCTCTATTAAGATATAGTCTATTTTAATCTATCTAATAATAAATTACGATACTTAATAAACTTATTAACTATAATAAAAAGCTAATTATATCTAGATAACTTAAAAAATATTATAATAAATCTATATATAGTCAATATATAGAATAGAATGGTAGAAGTAGAAATAGACTAAAGTTATCTATATAGATAATACTTATATATACTATTATTAAGATAGTTAGAGTAGTAAGTAATATAGTTATTAAGAAGCTTTCCTACTTAGTAGATAATTTAGTTAGTAAGTTCAATATAGTATTACTTATATCTTAGTAATTATAGTTATTATAAATAGTTTTAAAAACTTCTAGTACCACTAAATAAGATAGATATAGTTATAGTGCTTTAAAAATAATATTATTATTCTTAATATTATCCTTAGATAGATTAGATATAATAGTTCTATTATCCTTATTATAAATAATATATTTAGTTATATATAATAATCTATTATCTATAAAATATAGTAGAATAGTATTATAATTAGATTCTAAAATATTAATAATTATAGATATTCTTAAATTAGAGATATATTCTTCTTAAATATATCTTACAAAATTTTTATCTAGCTTAAGAATATAGATACTAATAGATGAACTAGTAGTATATATAGATACTTTAATATAAGATAACCTATATAAAATAAATATATTAATAAAAGTATCTTTAAAATGATATTCTTGAGAGAATACTATATATAAGATATCTTTTAAATATAGTAATCTTAATAATATATTAGCTATAGTATTTATTACTTCTAAGTAATAAAGAATATAGAGATTATACTACTGGATAAAGTAAAATACTTATATTAAATAAAGAAATAGATATTCTATAACTATAGTATTATATATAGTCTACTTAGAAATCATAATAGTACTAGAATAATTAGTATAGATAATAGAAGAAAAAGATAGAGATATAGTTTATATTATATAATATAGCTTATAAAGTATCTATCTAAGATATAAGACTTCTACTTTAGTAGATTAGTAGTTTTATTCTATAGAAGGTAATATCTAACTTAGAAATATAATTAGCTATATATATATTCTTATATATAGATTACTTAGATTGTTATATTTAGATTTGTTTTCATTACTATAGTAGACTATAACTCTATAGTTATTATAGTATATATTGAGAACAATATATAGCTATTTCTTAGAATTATAATATATAAGCTTCTTAGAATTAGTAAACTTATACTATAATATCTTTAAATACTTAATATTCTTCTAGAATTCTAATAAAGATAATATAAAATATATAGTCTTATCTACTATTAGAATAGTTCTTAAAAAATTATATCTTTTACTCTTATAAGATAGATATCATCTAAAAATATTAAGAGATATAGTAATAAAGCTAATTAGTTAATTCAAGAAAGTAGTCTAATTTAGTAAAAATCTTAGAAAATAATATTTCTTTAATAGCTTATAGCTTATTATCTAGAGTACTCAGACTAAGATTGTTAACTCTTTATTCTAAAAGAATAATAGATAAAAAAATTAATAAGAGCTTTAGTTAATTCTAGCTTTAGATTAAATTACTCTGGGTAATAAAGTATAATATCAAGATATCTAAGATATTCTTCTAAAGTTATAGATATAATAATATTATTATTAATATATATACAATAGAATTTATAAAATTTAGCTTAATTTAGATCTATTTAATACTAAATATAGAAGACTAAATTAATAAAATCTATAATATAGATATAGAAAACTTCTTATCTATAATTTATAACTATTACTAGATAATGTTAATACTTATAAGTAATTAACTATTAATAGGAGTAATAAATAGTATTAACAATAGTAATAAAATATTTACTAGAAAGTATTTTAATAATCTCTTCCTAAAGAGAAATAGAATAGTAATCTAGTTTGATTTTCTTATTAATACTATATAGATTTACTAACGTAATCAACGGTCGGGCGGGACACACGGTCAGGCGGGACATCTGGTAATACTATATAAAAGATACTTTTTGAACACAAGATAACTCAACCATTATAAGTCTAAAAGACTCAATATTGCATAAGTAGATTATAAATAATATAAATAACCATACAATACTTCTCAAAAATTTATATAAATATAAATAGTATCTTATCATAATACAGTGTCTGTATTATAATTATATTATATAAAGATCCGATCTAACTATATATATAAGTATTTTAGAAAATTTGAAAAAATCATAGGACATTTATTATTATATATATAGTCTATATACAAGGTTAGAACTTCTTAGAAGTAGTATTGGTTGATATATAATAGAACCAAAAAGTCATCTTTTATATGGGATAACAGGGTGTCCCGCCTGACCGTGTGTCCCGCCCGACCGTTGATTACGTTACTACTTAATCTTTTAACTAATTATCAATTATATACTAAATAATAAATATTAAGTAGAATAAAGATATACATATCTCAGTATATAATATCTTTCTAGTAGTATAGAAAGAAACAAATATAATATTTATTACTTCTTAATTTTTTAGAGAAACTTAATATATATAAGCTACAAGTATATATTCTTTCTATTTTTTTTAAAAAAAAATATCTATATCTATTTATCTTTAGAAATATTAGCTATACTAATATTTAAGTTATTAGATTTAGTCTAAATATTATAAGATATAAGAATAGACTTAAAATAGTAAATAACATTATTATTTCTATAGATAGTTATTCTATTCGGTAGTTTACATATATTAATCTTTATCTTAGAAATATAAATATAAATTAAATAGAATAGATACTTAAATATTTTTATCTTAGATATACTCTTACTCTTAGAAGATAAATTAGTAAAATATAATAAGACTTCTAAGATATAGTAATAGTATAAGCTACTAGACATATAATTATCTTTAAGATATAGTAGAGTATAGAGATTATTCTTAGTATAAGTATAAGAATATCTTAACTTAGTAATATTAGTATTAAATAATACATAATTATCAAATTATTATTAGTTAAGATACTAATATAGATATAGTAACTAATAGTAACTAGAATAGATATTTTATTAACTAGTTTGATAAATAAGACAGAAGTATTAACTAAATAAGTATAGATAAATATATTAGTATTATCTTTAGAAAGATATAATTAGTATTAGTAAGATCTATATTAATATAGATAGATACTAAGATATAGAAATAAGAAGATACAATAATAGTATACTTTATGTATATAGAAGTATTAATATAAGTAGATTTAATTTAAGTTTAAATCGAAAAGATAAAACTTTAACAACCGTAAATAGATATAATCTATTATTTATAATCTAGAATAATTTCTTCTTATTCTATAGTATCTGTATCTATCAATAGACTTGTTTGAAGATTCTTAACTAAAAATAGATCTTAATAATTATAATAGTATATAATAGTATATAATATAATTATACTAGATAATCTTTATATATTTCTCTTAGAATATATATCTTAAATATACGGAGGCGTGTACCAAAAGTTATAGAACAACGCTAACTCCCTTGGTAGTAATCAACGTAACGTTCAGTCATTATGTGTTATATAAATTAATATGATAGATTATAAAGACTTTTTAAATAGCTGGGAAACTCGCCTGATTTAAATATAATTAAAGCTGCTTGGCCCTGGCTTAAACACCGTATAACCTCTCGAGGCACAGTGAGAGACAAGAAGACTATAAAATCAGTATAATAGAAGACCTGGGCTAAACTGCCTTAGAAATATATACAGCTCTAGATCAAATACTTAATTCACCATATTGATAAGATTATTGAGCTTAATAATAGAAATAGCTATGCCGAGGGCTGTTTTGACATCGATTTAAGAGCATGACAAGATATATACTATAAGAATAAGTTATTCAAGCATCAGAACCTTGAAGAAGACCCTCTTTAATGAAAATTATGGTATTAAAACACTAGAAACTTGTTAGATATACTCTAAAAGACTGATTTCCAGCTTTATTTAATGACTATTTCGGGTGTTTCATCGATTTCTTTACGGATCTGCATGCATTTGATATATTATATAAATTAGTATAGTAGGCCATACGCCTGCAATACGCCAAGAAAATTAGTGTTGTTCTATAACTTTTGGTACACGCCTCCGTAGTATATTCTATTATTTCATATCTTGAACTAATATTAAAGGTATTAAGCAATACTGTCAGGAACTACTTGACGCAGTAGATATGTTGATCAGGCAAGATAAAAGTGACTAAAAGTAGTCTTCTTTTAATTATAAGACTAATTCTTGAGAAATCTTCTTTTTCTAAAGAATTCTAAGATAGTATATTATATAAAAGAGAGAAATAGATATTATAATAACATAGATATCTAGAATAAAAGTCTAATAAATTAATATTAATCTAGAAGTAGACTATTCTAGTAATAGATATAGACTACTATAGTAGAAGATATTATATAATAATTATACCTCTCTATTAAGTCAGACTATCTAGTATAGTAGTATAGCTATAAATAGCTTTATTATTTACTCTATCTAGATATTTCTACTAGTAGTATTCCTCTAAATAGTAGAGTTCTATATTTATAGTAGAAGAATTATACTATAGTACTATATATTATATAGACTAGGAATTCTAGAAGAGTAAATAGAATATATATTTTGTTAATAATTTAAATAAAATCTAATATAGAATATATATATAAATAAAGAAGTTTGATATATCTTTATTTATTCATATATCTTAACTTTTTATTAAATCTTTTCTTTTATACCTTTCTTTTATATTATTTTACTTTTAATTATTACTTTATTACTTTACTTTCTATAAGATTTTATTTTAATTATTTTTTTGTATAATACTAATAATTACTTAATATTATCTAACTAGTATTTCTATTATATTAAAAGTTTTTTTCACATATACTATTTTTAAATAAATATCAGGAAGTTTAATACTATTATTACTAAGAACTTTATATTTAATTATATATTTTTTACTATTATATTTGTATTATATAAGTAATATTCTAGTTAGACTCAGATTTACTATTAGATATATTTTAATAGTTTTTTAGTAATTTATTAGACTAATAAGAACTAGATATCTATAAAGATACTTAATAATATTATAGAATTCTTATAGATTCTAGATTAGTACTAGAAGTTCTTTATTCATTATTCTACTTTTAATTAGGGTCTAGATTAGGATCTGATATTCTAGATCTAGATTAATCACTTAGTTCTAACTTTAACTATTAGCTTTAAGACTACTAAGCTTACTTACTATTATAAGTATAAGTTTATTAGTAATAGTTAATTAAAGATTACTATATATTTTTTATTTAATTTTTTATTGTTTCATAAGCTAATTTAATAGTCTAATCTAATTTCTAATTATTCTTTCTTTATAGCTTAGTATACTCTTATAGAGAATTCTATTCTATTATATCTCTTGTCCAATAATAAAAGATTTCTTTTATAAATAAGAATTAAATAGATATTCTTCAAGAAAATTTACTATAAGATATACTTTCTATATAATAATAAGATTATCTCTTAAAGCTTTTATCTTTAGAAGATAAAGAAGTTCTAGTTCTTTACTATTTATTTTTTTATAGAAGTATTAACTATTAATTATATATATTTAGTAATTATTTAAGAACGATTTAGTTTATTTAAAGAATTATTATTTTAATTATATATTTCTATATTAAGTCTTAACTATAGTTAATATAATAATTTAATATAAATTGAATTATTTTAAGAATAGGAATTTTTTTTATTATCTTAATTTCTTCTTTTATCTTCTATAGCTTTAAATAGCTTATTAAGTATTATATATAGATTCTGGAAGAATCTATTTATTATACTTGTTTAGTTAGTTCTTTATTTATTAGAAAATATTACTTATTCTTAAAATCTTATTTATTTTTAACATTTTTAATCTTAAACTTCTTTTTCTTTTTTAAATCTAGAGAGTAGAGCTAATATTATATCTCTATACTAGATTTCTATTATTCTAGTAATAATATATAGAACATATTATAGATTTAATTATAGTAGTTAGACAGAGAAATTTAAATATATCTATTTTCTAATAACTATTAGAATCTTTAGAAACTTAATATATTAAAAAGCTAGTTTCTTGAAAAAGGTCTTAATTTTTATTTTTTTAGTAAATAGTTTTACTAAATCTTCTTTTTTAAAAGTTATTAACTAATATTCTTTGTTATAGTATTTTTTTCATACTTTATTAGCTTTTTACTAATAATTCTATAGATTAGCTTATAGTACTACTAGCTTTTTTAATTCTTAACTATAGAGATCTCTCTCTAGAAAATACTATTCTTAGTATAAAGATAAAAGTTAGATAAATAATCTAAGAGAATCTCAAAAGAAAAGTAGTTAATAATTAAATTTAGACTATTATCATAAATAAGTAAAACTAAAGATAATAGTATAGACTAGTTAAATTAGTTTTTATTAATAGAGTATTAAAGATATTATTTAAGAATCTAATCTATTCTTTTTATTTAATTATTAATTTGGATTTAAAATATTATTAATAAGTAGAGTTTGATCCAAGTATAGTATATAATTAAGAATTAAACTTTACTAGTAAAAAGAGAGTTTTTACCTGAGACTATATTTTTAGGTAGTCTATATTAAAATTTAATCTTTTTCTAAAAGAATTTAGTAAGTTTAGAAGTGATAATAATATATAAAATAATAAAAGTTAATAATATTTTATAAGTCTCTAATAATAAGGATTAAGTCTAGAATTTGTATTTTATTATAATAGAATATAGATCTATAATAAAGTCTATAGATAGTTTAATAAAGAGTTAGCTAGAAATTAATAAGAATTTAAACTTATTATAGAACTTATATCTAGTGAATATAACTTTTTGATATATAAAGTACTCTCTAATATAAATAATTACATTTTTATAAAGATTTATTTAATAAAACTTGCTTCTAAGAAGAGTTTTTATTCTTAATTATTTTAATAGTCTACTAGCTAATTATTATAATAAAGATTTAATAAATATTTTTAAAGACTTTCTTCTATAAAAAGATATACATAATACTTATATATAATAAGATTATTCTTATTAATTCTCTAATACTTAAAGCTAGAATTGTCTTATAAAATAGTGAATTTTTAATAATATATCTTTATATCTTTATTTTAAATTCTTCTAATTAGAGAATATATTTTTTATTAATTAGAGAATATAATTTTTTATTGATTTTAGAATATAATAAATTCTAATATTTATATACTTAGAATACTACTAATATATTAATATATAAATTATAAAATACCTTTACTCTAATAATTGAGTTAATTATTTTTATATTAATTTTTGAGTTTTTTTTGATCTTCGTAGAAGCTTAATATTACATAATTACTAAGTTTAGAACTTTTCTATAAAGATATCTTATTATACTTAAACTAGGATTTTATAGTAAACTAATTAGAAATCTACTTAAGATTTATTAGCTATTTAATACTATATTAACTCTGGAATCTCTATATTAGATAGAATCTTTAAGTCTTTCTTTATTTAACAGTAGATTAGTAGAATTATATTAGCCAGACTAATATTAAATAATAAAATCATAATTACTAGGATATATATACTATTAAGTCTAATAGTTATTTAGTTTTAATTATTTTATAAAAGTCTCAAGATTTTAATAATCTAAAAGAACTTTAATAATATATAATAATTCTTTAAGATACTAATATTAATATCTAAATAAATAGATAATAGTAAAAAATTCTTAATCTAGAATTAAATAGTAAATTTTAGTACTATTAAACTTTTTCCATTAGAATATAATAAAATAATATATTTATTAATTATGTAATTAGAATAATATTTCTATTATATTCTACTAAGAAATATCTATTTGTATCTAGATTTACTTATAAGAGATAAAGTATCTTAATAAAAATATAGTTTTAAAATTATAAAAAAACTTATAAATATTATTATAATATAGTTTTAAAATTATAAAAAAACTTATAAAATATTATTATTTTTTTATTAGTAAAGACCACTTTTTTAGACTTATTATTATTTCAAATATCTCCTAAAAGAGAAGTTAGTAGTAAAGTAATTAAAAAATAATTTCTGATAAAATAATAATAGAAATTATATAATCTTGCAAAGATTTAAATCTTATAATATATAATTGAAATAAGTTATATAAGAATATTAAATATCTACTAAAATTCTATTAAAATACTACGTAAGAATATGATATATCTAAGAAATTCTATACAGTCTTAATAAAATATATTTTAATAGCTTAATATAAAATTCTACTTTTTATAAGTATTTTAAAACTTAATATAAATAAAAGATATAGAAAAGATAATTCTTTAAAAAGATAAGAATATTATTTATGTAAGTAATATAAAAGATATCTAGAGCATTATAAAGAACTAAATAAATATACTATTAAAATATAACTAAAGTACTTATTAACTTAAATAATATAATCAGATACTTGAGATACTTATAATAAGTTTAAAAGATTATTTTTTATTTATCTTTTTACTTAATATAGCGTTAATAATAAATATTTTGAATATCTGGTTTTAAGAAGTACTATACTTCTATAGTCTTATTTAGAATTTTTAAAATTCGAGATAAAGAACAATAATTTGTGACTAAAATCTTACTAACTTTTTTATAGTTTATATAACATTAGAGATCTTTATTCTTCTTTAATATAAAAAAATAGAGACTTCTATAAAGCTTTGTAAGAATTAAATTTATTCTATTAAAGATTTTTATTAATATAATAATAGAGAATATGAAGTTCTATTTAAAAAAAGAAAATAAATAGATCTATATGTTAGAGTTTTATCTTTCTCTAGATTAATTATATAATCTAAGAGACTGAAAGAAAGAAGTTATTAAGAATAGTCTAAAGAAAATATATCCCTAAAAATCTAGAATTTCAAAGATATTATTTTCTTAGCTAGAATTTCTAGGATTTTTAGAGATTTTATCTTCTAATAATTAAATATCTTCTAAAAGTCTTATTATAGTATAGATATAAGTAAGATTTTAATAGACTTTTATAAATCTATAGAAGAATAAGATTTCTATTATTTGAAACTTATACTACTACTATTAATTATATATAGATAAATAAATATATAGATCTTCTAAAGTAGTTATAGAAAGTAAAATCAAACTTTTAGAAAGATTTAAATCTTAATTAATAACTATACAATATCTTATAAATAATTATATAGTTTCTCTTAAATTAACAGTAATAATAGAGATCTTCTATATACTATAGATATTCATAGTAAAATATTTGATTATAGTAACTAATAGAACTATAAGATAGACTATATTTTAATAAAGTTATCTAATAAATTGATAACTATTAAGATTCATCTTAGTATATATATCTAGATTTATGTAGGTTTTAATAATATTATAAAATTAAATAAATATACTAAAATAAGTAGTAGTCTCTAATTTAGATTATTTAGTTCAAGATATAGAAGTTTTCTTAACTATTATTTTTTTCTACTAATTGTTTATTAGATTTATCTCTATTCTTTCAGAAATATTAATTTATTCAATAATATTTATTATTATATATAGTATAGTAAAGAGTTTCCTTTCTCTTATACTTTTTATTTTAAGACAATTTTAATAGATTAGATTTATTTTTTTATTATAGAGATTTGAATTCTCTAAAGACTTTATTTGTGTATATATGTAAATTCTATTTTTTCTTATAGATTAATATATTCTGGTAATAAGTAGTAATCGATATTATCTTTTCTTGATTATCTAATAATTTCAGTATATATTTATATATATATTAGCTGACTTCTAGTACTAATTTAAAGAAGAAGATTAAAGTCTATTTATAATTTTACTTAGATTTAAAGTATTACTTTAGAATATTTGAAATAGCATAGAATTCTCTTAAATCTTAATCTTTTTATTAATAGATCTATTTACATTATTCTATAATATTAGAGTATAATATAGCTATATTATAAATAAGAACAGAATCTATGAAATGAAATAATTCTATATTTTTCTTATCTTTCTGTAGTCTTCTAGTAACATCTTATTAGTATACTAGTATTATTTCTATTAGTAGATAAAGTCTAAGTAGCTAATAAAAGCTAAAATATTTTAATTTCTAATAATATACTTTTCAGAAGCATTCTTAAAAAGTATATAAATTATAAATTTATTCTATTCTTTATTATAAGCTAAACTGAAGAGAAAAAAATAAAGATCTTATTAAATTTAAGTTCTTTTTCTTTTCTTTTCTTTTAGAAGATAAGATTAATCTAATATAATATTATTATATTTCTACTAAGATTTGAAAAACTTTATATTTAGGCTATAATATCTAACTTATCTCTTTAAGTACTTTAGTTTTCTTTATTAAAAAATTATAATTTTATACTTCTTAAATATCTATGTATATTAAATAATTTAGATTTAAAGTAGATAAAGTATCTACTAGAGATTTTAAGAATAATATAGTAGAATCTATATTACTTTTTCTTAAATAATTAGATAAAGAAGAATTAGAAATTATTAGAAATTACTTAATATAGTAGATATTATATTTAGATAAGATAAAAATAGCTAAAAGTAGTCTTTTATTGATTATGAGACCAATTCTTAAGAAATCTTCTTTTTTTAAAGAATTCTAAGATAATATATTATATAAAAGAGAGAAGTATTATAATAATATAGACATTTAGAATGAAACTCTGATGAATCAATGTCAATCCAGGAGCAGACTGCCCTAGTGGTAGGTATGGGCTGCTGTAGAGGGGGGTATTGTATAATATAATCTAGCTATTTAAGTATTATATAGTTTAATAAATCCTATTATTATTACTAACCTCTAAATATCTTTTCAAAGATTCTTATAAAAAGATCTTTATACTTTAATTATTATTCTATAAGCTGAAATTGATACTACTAATAGAAATATTAATATATATTTGAAAGATACTTAAGATATTTAGATACTAAGAATATAAGATATCAAAATAATAAAGTCACTAGATATATTAAAGAATACTTGAGTATTTATAATAATACTACTAATTATTATTCTCTAATCTACTTCTATCTCAAGATACAAGATATCTGGAGACTAATAAAAAATATTAAGAAACTAAAGATATAATATGTTGAGATACTAAAGATAAGAGATGCTTAGTATAGTAAGATATTAATAATATAAGATATTTAGTATAGTAGGATTTTAATGATAATAGATATTCTAAAAGATATTAGTAATATTAATTTTATAATAATTCCAGTAATCTTAGTTCAAGTAATACAGATAATAATAATAATCTCTCTCTATTTTCTCTAGATAATTAATATCAAGATAGTTATAATAGTAACTGTAGTAGTGATAATAGATATTATTATAATTAAGAGAAAAATAGAGATAGAGATCTTCTTAACTCTAAATATAGTAATAAATGTAATAGTCAGGATTCTATATCTAACTTTTCTAAATATTTATATTAGTAGGAAACTAATAAGATTAGCTATTTCTAGTCTAACTATTTTTCTAATAATCTAATAGCTAATTGCTAGAAAACTTGAATAGTAAAAAAATATATTACTTGAATATATATCTATTTATTACTATTTTTATAATATTATTAAATATAAAGATAAAGCTATAATTAAGATAAATATTTAGATATATCTTGTTAACACTATATTATAGTAGTATTAGTTTAAAGTTACTAATTATAAGAAATACTTAATATATATCTTTAGTCTTAAAAATAATTAATTATATAAGTTATTATAATAATTCTATTTTAATATATATAATACTATTACTTTCTTAATAGTATTATATATTTCTATAAAGATATTTATATTAACTAATTAGTTCGTACTTTTATCTAAGAGATCTTACTATATATATAGTCTATCTATAGTAATAATATATATAATTAGCTATATATAATATAGAAGTATCTTAATTCTAATCTATAAATAGTATATCTAAGTCTAAAGAATATACTATATTATTAATCTTTCTATAATATCTAGAGTATGAGATATTCTAGTAGTAAGATAAAGTTACTAAATATAATAATTATAGAAAGAATTATAATAGATACTAAGATAATAAATATAATAATAAAAAGAAGAACTATTACAATAATAACAAATAGCTTAATTACTATAATTAAAAAGACAGAAATAGTTAACTATAGTATAGCTCAAACTCCTATTCCTGGATCATCTATAATAGATATGGATATAGATAAATAAATAGACTCTATATATCTAACAGATCTTCTAGTGTATTATATACTACAAATACTATTAACTAGTATTCTAGACTATAGTATTCTTAAGACTAGTAGTAGATCTTATACTAGTTACTACTACTTTAGTACTAATTATATTCTTAGTAATAATCTACTAAGAAACTTTATTCTAATAGAAATAGAATTAATATAATCTAGTATTGATTTTATAATTATCTATTTTAGAATGGTAATTATTAGTTATGGAACTATTAGGATAGTAGACTATTCTAGTATATATGTAGTATTGATATTACTTCTGATAATTAGATATAGCTACTACTTTTAGTAGATCTACTATTTATATCTTCTAAATTCTACTAGACTAAGTATACTTCTTTATATAATCTAACTTATAATTATCTATATTTTAAACTATTCTCTATATAATAGTTAAGTATATATTGTTTAAGATAATTCTAGTTTATCTTTTAGCTCTAAGATAGATATTAATAAAGATACTTAACTAATAAGTCTTAAAGATATATTCTACATATAAGTTCTAATTATAGTATACTATAATAATTATAGAATTAGTTTTATATTAAATAATTATGTATACAAATATCTCTTCTATAGAAATACTCTATATCTAATTACTCTAATTTTATTATTATTAGATCTTCTAATATTATTAAGTCTACTTAATTCTTATTAAAAGAAGTATATAGTTCTAATTATCTAGTATCTCTATATAATTCTTATTCTATAACTATTAGTATTAGAATCAACTATACTAATATATATTATAATATATATTATCTCTAACTATTCAACTACTATTATTAGTAAGAACTCTACTAAACTAACTACTATTAATATCTAATTATTATATAAGATACTAAGTATTAGAGATCTTAATTCTAATTACTATATAGAAAGGTATACTATATTTTATATAAATTTTCTTTATATAAATTCTTAATTAGAATAATCTCTATTTATTTATATTATAGTCCAAGTCTAAGTAGACTAGATATATATTTTAATCTACTTATAGAAAATGATATTACTATTTAAAAAGAAATTATTCCTAATATTAAATATAGTATATATATAATATACTTATATTAAAACTTTATATTTATAATTTAATATAAAGTTGTAAACTATATTGAGATCTATATGATATCTTAAAAGTATACTATTACACTACTATATTAAAAATCTATAATTCTATTAAGATTCAGATAACTAAGACTTTCTTTAAGTATAACTATATCTTGAGTTCTATAGCTACTATATCTACTAGTAATACTATACTATATATATCTTTAGTAGATTATAAATTTATCTTTATTAAAGTATTTAATTAGATATCTAAATCTATTATTTTAGTTTATTATACTTACTTAGATATCTTATCTAATAGTAAATTTATTATCATATATTAAATTAGCTATAATTATACTAAATATATTTATATTATTCAAGATTTTAAGATACTAAGCTATATTATAGTTGCTAACTTAATTAACTATAACTACTATTACTATATCTCTAGAGATTTAATTAATATATATACTGTAACTGTTGAGACTACTAGAGATAAAAAGATAATAGATAAAAATATTAAACTACTAAATTCTATTCTATAATCCAAGACTATCTAAGAGATAACTAGTAATATATATTCTACTCTTAAATATATCTATTAATCTAGTATTTTTACTATCTCTAATACTAATAATATTATTATTATACTAAGTAGAGTAAATATATATAACTATAGTAAGAAGAGTATAGTTAAGTATCTAACTAAAGTTATTAATAGTTATAATATTTAGATATTATCTAATAGAAGTAATATCAGAACTATTATTATATCTAAAGAATAGTAGATCTAGATATCTTTATATAGTAAATAAAAAGATTAAATTCTTAAAGTCTATATTATTATATAAGTTCTTAAGATAGAAGGATAATTAATAATATATTCAAATCTCTATAAAAGTAAGATAAGCTTGAATTTATTAGATTCTATATATTATTTAACTACTCTGTCTTTGTTATTTCAAAAGATATTTAGACCGAAGATAGTAAATATTTTCAGACTGGCAGATCATCTGACTACCAAACCCTAGCCCTAATCCCCTTGATTGAGCTATCTGAACCATTATTCCAGCCTAATCTATTCATCCCTGGCTATTTCACTCCTGCATTCTCACCCTGCATTCTGAATATTTCAGTTTCCGAATTAGGAAATAAATAAACAAAGGATTTGGCTTATATAGTCTGCTTTGTTCTACTATTTCCTAGGAACAAGTCAAACCAGTTGACCAGTCATGTATTAAAATCAGTGGCTTGTTTATTTTCATTTTATTAAATCTTTAATTCTTTTGATTTTTATTATCTTTACTTTAATCTTGCTTTGACCTTACTTCTATACTAAGTTTGTATAGAAACATGAAAATTAAATGAAAGTCTAAAAAATCCTATTTAAAAAGAACTAAAACTCTAATAGTTAAGTCTAGAAGATCTCTTATTTTGACTTATTTAATATCTTTATTAATGAAATTGACTGTTATAAGTTCTATTCAATATGAATAATTAGATTATTTAGTAATATAATAAAATACTATAATTGAATTAGGTATACAACTAGATTCTATAGATTAATCAAATCTAACTATTTGTAATTAATAAAGAGATATAGAACTTAGTAAATCTAGAACTGCTAATCAAGTCTGTCTATCTAATCTAGTCTAGTACTATTAGTATAAAATAGATAAAATCATCAGTAAATTTAATAATTAATTCAAAAAAATCAGATTATCTACTATATTAGATAGCAAAGTAGAACTACTACTAGAATCTTAAGAAATTTAACAAAACTACTTTGAGACTAGTCTTATTAAGCTTATTGATTAAGTCTATATTAAGTAAGTGAAATTAATATACTATACTTGAATTTAGAAAAGCCTTATTAAATTCTTTGAGTTCTATAAAACTATCTAGTACTAATTACCTAATCAAGAAAGTAGGATCTTATAAATTGATATTAGTATTCTAGAATATTAATAAAGAATTCTATTAAGAATTATATTAAATAATAGAAATTAATATATTTCAAAGTAGCAGAGCTTTAAATTAGTAAAATAAAGAAGTTAATTAGAGTACTTTTTAACTTCCTTAAATTTATTTATAAAATAATAGGTATCTTTATATTAATAGAGTAATCTAGACTTATTAAAATTAAGAATAGTTAGAAAGAAATCTCTGAATTTCTTAAACTAATATAAAAGAGATATAACTGAATTTAGTTGAATTATTAAAATAGATAATTTATTAATAAATAGAATAAAATAAGCTATACCACCTTTCAGAACTAACGTAATAAATAAACTACTAAAAATAGAAATCTATAAATAAAGCCCTGAAAGAGAACATTATATAGTTAATTATATTTTTATAAGTTAGAAGAGAATAATAGAAACTGTAACTTTCAGAAATATTAATATATAAATAAAGATCTACGAAATTTGATATAGTTATCTAATCTAGATATACTAAACTACTTTCAGCAAATCTATAAAAGCCCCAAAATTTACATATATCTATAAGAAAACTTGCTAAGTATATTAAATAACCCCTATTATTCTAGAAATCTTCAAATATTAATAAATAGAGAAATATCTATCTAAATTTACTCTATTAATATATTAATAGACTTTTGAATTAGAGAATATATTAATAAGCTTGTTAAAATAAAAGATATTTGATACTATCTCTAATAATTATATATATAATTTATTGGAATTATTTACTAATTATAATCTAGTTAAAAATAATTATATATATATTAAAAATACTATGGGAGCAGTTTAAAATAAACCGCGCCACGCCACCATTGAATTATCGATCAGGGAGAGTGAAAGATTATATATAACTCTATCCTCTATCAATCTATCGCTTTTTAACGGCATTTCCAGCCCTTGTGGTTATAAGACAGCTTAATATTATCTAAAATATCCTCTAGAAAGCCAATGTAGCCTTAAATTAGAGCTAACTACTATTATAAAAATTTATAAATATATATAATAGCTATTAATAATACTCTTAAATAATTTAAAGAAAAATAAAGAAAGATAGATAATAATCTACTAAAGTTAGTCTTTCTTCTACTAATTTAAAAACCTTATTAATTTTACTAGTTAAATTATAAATATACTCTTAATAGATATTATCTATAAGAATTTTAAGAAGATTAAAAGTACTCTTTAAATATAGATAAATTAATAGTTATAGATTACTAAAACTATAAATATTCTTAATACTAGATCTACAGCTGCTGCTTCTATAGAAATACTAAAAATATATTTATATAATAATTCTGTCTACTATATAGTTACTACTACTATCTCCAGATTATATATAAGTAACTGGTTTACTAAGATCTAAACTAATATAATTAATACTATAGACAAGTTAATCAGCTTAAGTAGTCTACTAATATATCTAGTACTTATAGAGAATCTCATTATTTATATATATAAGACCTCAGACTTTATAGTTAATCTACTATAATATAATAATAGATTCCTAGCAGACTATATTAATAAAAGTATTACTAATATAAAGAATAAGATAATTATCTATTATAGAATTCTTACTAATTCTATATTATTTAGTAATAATATAGTTCTTATAACTAATAATCTTAAGAATCTTAAATATCTTATCTATATATAGATACTCTAGATTAAGATACTTAGTCTAAATATAAGAATTAAGTAGTATAAATATCTAATTATAGTATATAATATAGATATTAGCTATATTAGTAATAGAGACTCTATAAAACTATAAAGATTCTTAATTTAAAGAATCAAGACTACTAATACTAATTATCTAGCTATAATATCTATTAAGATTATATATATTAATTAGATATAATTATAGAAAACTATTACTAAGAAGAATAAATTCTTTATACTAGTAGTTGAATTTAATAATTTAAATAAAGTAAATACTCTTCTTTAAAAAAGCTTTATATTTAATAGTAAATACTTTAATATTAGCTACTATAATTATAATTAATAACTTTTATAGTACTTTAAATACTAGAAATATAACTATATTAAATAATACTATTATATAAATAAGATCTATATATACTATACTAGATTATATAAATTACTAGACTATATATTTAAGAATAATAAGATATATACTAAGTATATAAACTATAACTTAAAGTACTTTATCTTTAACTATATTTATATTTAGAAAAAAGAATATCTTAAGATTATCTAGTAATACTAGCTAAATATATCTATATTATATATTAAACTTCTTATTAGTAATAGTAATATCACTACCTTAACTAAGCTAATTAATACTATTCTAGAGCTAAGCTCTAAGCTAGTATAATTATAATATATTTATAATTATTTAACTATAAAGACTAAGACTAAAGCAACTTATAGTAAGAGCTACTATAAATTAATTATAAAGCTAAAGACTATAGAAGTCCTAATTATAGAGATTCTTATTAAGATAGAAATATCTTATAATAAGTAGCTAAAGTAATACTATAAAAAGAATAATTAGAAAGTTATAGAGATTAATATCTATAACTAAAGCTTCTTTATAAATAATACTTTAGTATAAGCTATAGTAAAGCCTATAATAGCTTTAGTATATAGTCTTAAGAATATTCTAGATATTATAAAGTCTATAAACTACTATTATAGTTAATACTATAACTAATTTATTATTCTAGATAAGAATAGTAATAATAAGCTTAGTACTCTTACTTCTAATACTACTAGTTCTACTAAGACTACTAGTAATATATAGATATTATAGATAGCTTAAAATAATATAGATAAACTATTAGAAATCTAATAATATTATAATATATCTTCTTAGTAAAAAGAGAGTATAGAATATAGAATTTATTATTATCTAAGAGCTCTAAGTAAACTACTATAGTAGTTAATTAACTATATACTCTTAGATTCTAGAAGATTATTTCTATCTAGCTATAAAACTAATACTTAGTATAGATCTTATACTATATATCTACTTCTTTAATAAGTAGATATATTAATCTAAAAATATAGATAATCTAATACTACTTCTGGTTTTTCTATACTTTTATACTATAGATACTAAATACTAGATATATCTATATTTATAACTTATACTAGTCTAGTAAGAATAGTAATAATTATAAAATTAATAAGTCTAAATCTATATCTAGATCTAAAGATAAAGATCTCTATAAAAAGATAGAGAATCAAGTTCTAGAACTATTATCTATAATATTATAGAAATTAGATAAATATATAGTTCTTAGTAATTTTAATCTATATTATCTACTTTAGAATTTACTAGAATATAACTATACTAATAGGATAGCTATTCAGCTGCTTAATATTACTACTAATAAAGATCTAGAACTACTACTATCTAAGAAAGTAGTTATATATAAAAAAAGTAATATCTATACTATAATTAATCTTAGATAGACTATATAGTAGCTTAGTAAATATCTTAGCTACTATTTTCTATAGAAGAACTAGTAGCTAAGTATTAACTATATACTAATCTATACTATACTTAACTTTAGTTCTATACTTATTCCTATAGTAAAGTACTAGAACTAACTAAATACTAACTAGTAAGTCTATTAGAAAGTTTTAGATAAGAATCTATAACTTTAACTACTTATATATTAACTAGTTAGACTAATTATTATTAATACTATAGTAGAGAATCTTATTAAGACTAAGAAAATAAAGAAACTAAAATACAGAGTATAGTAAATAAAATAATAAATTAAATCTAACTATTATATAGATTATAAAGTCTATAGCTAAGTTTATAATATATTCTACTAATAGACTACTAAGTAGAAGTATTAGCTTTACTAAGAGAAAATAGAAGATAAAAAGTACTTTACTAAAAGATTTTTAAAATTAATCTACTAAATCTATACATAAAGAGATCTATAGCTAATATTTATACTTATACTATAAGTATTAATTAGTAAACTAGTTAAGAAACTAGAGACTAAAGCTAAGCTATTTTAATAGATCTTATTTCTAATAGTTAGTACTACAGATCTTACTAATATTAAAGACTTTAAATATTCTAAGCTATATAAAGTACTGTAAGTAATTCTAGAAAAGATCTACTAAGCTATTTAGTAAATTCTACTTAAAAAAACTTCTAATTCTAATAGATTATCTAATCTAGTTCTCTAGTAAACTCTTTCTCTTATTAAAGAATATTTAAGTAATATCTTTAATATATATTTTAATATAGACTACTATTCTCTATACTTCTACTATTCTACTACTATTATTATCTATAAATCTAGTAAGAATAATTATATTATATCTAAGAACTACTATCTAATTATACTATTTAATACTATAGATAAGATTCTAAAGACTATTATTATCTTCTAGATAAGCTATATAATAGAAGTTCTAGATCTACTTCTAGAATATTATATTAGTAGATACTAGAGATAATTCTATAACTATATCTTATATCTTATTTTTAAATAGATCTATACTATATATTAATCCAGCTACTTAGTAGCTAGTCTACTTATAGTAGATATCTAAGATAGCTATAATAATATTATCTACTAATATCTTATCTATAATCTATAGAAATACTATATATTAACTAAAATTATTAACTAGATTATTTTTTTTATTAACTAGCAAACTACTATTACTATATAAAAAAGAATTATAGAAAAGAGAAAAGTAATTATAGATATTATTTAAGATTTACTATTCTTATCTATTCTTTATCTATTCTATAATACTAATTTACTTAAACTATCTTCTATTGATAACTATATTCTAATTATTAACTATATAGATAATATCTATATACTAATTTAAAGAAATATAGTTCTTAAAAACTATATTTATCTATAAGATCTCTACTAATATACTAAGAACTAATAGTATTAATATATCTTAGTATTCTTATCTTTAAAATATAGTTTAATTAATATAGTAAGAGATCTTCTATATATAGAAATACTCTTTACTATATAATTAGATAAGTTCTTAATTATTATAGATATAATAGTTAAACTAATATAGAATCTCTATTATCTTAGAGTCTTCTTAGATCTAGAACTAGTAGAAACTACTTATTTTATATAATTAGAAGTCAAAGTTATATAGCTTATTATAGTACTTTTCTTAATTATAAACTCTACTTAGAGTATATCTACTACTAATCTTTATTATATATATACTACTATTATACTTCTATAGCTATTTCTTAGATACTCTATCTGATTTATCTAGAATATCTAAAGATTTTAGAAGATAGCTACTAATATTATAAAGTACTTTAAGAGTATTTGAAATAAGATTCTATACTAAATAGCTAGAATCTTCTATACTACTATCTAGATTATTCTTAAAATCTATTTTAATATACTACTATTATAAATTCTTATAAAATATACTATTAAAAATATCTATCTCTAGATTATAATATTATTATTCTATTATAGGGTCTTACTATCTATCTACTAAATATACTTAGGAAAATACTACTCTAGTAGTCTAGAAACTAATCTAGTTATATTACTACTTAATCAGCTGAAATACTAACTAGTTAAAGATCTTAGATTCAATCTAGATATACTAATATCTATAGAGACTATTAAACTAGTAATAGTTCTCCTATAGTAGGAGCCCCTATCTATAGATATTACTAATTCTAGAGAGAAGACTATCTATAGATATATTCTTCTATCTTCTACTATTCTCTTTATATATACTAACAGGAGCAGCTACTCCAGAAGCATCAGAGCTACTATAATAATTTATAATAAGAACTATATCTAGATAGTCAGCTGTAATAATATATATATATCTTATTAAGAAGAAGTTAGAATATTCTATCTATAGAAAAGCTATTTTTTAGATAAGATTAACTATAGCTACTCTAAAGTCTAAGTTAATAGTTATTTTTACTAATAATTAAGCTATTATCTATATCTATATAGAATTAAGATACTAATCAGATCAGAAAGTTATTAAAAGAATTATTAATTAGATAGACTATATATAAGTAACTAGCTAGTAGATATATTCTTAATAGCTTCTAAACTATAAGAATATACTAGATAATAAAACTTATTAATTAATATACTAAGATTACTATCTCTTAAGTTATAGACTAATTAGTTAATATTCTCCTAATTTCTACTATATACTAGTATCTATAAGAGTTAGCTAACTAGTAATAGAAGACTAACTAGACTAGTAATTTATATAACTATTATATCTACTATATTCTTTTTAATATAGTAGAGGATAAGAAGACTCTTAGCTTATATACTAGCCTCTACTAGACCTGGTTCTCAGTACTAATTTAGATATTAATAGATAAGATTACTCTAGGTACTTATCTAGATACTATTAGAACTACTAAATTAATTATATATTTCTATAGATAGGAGTTATAATTAGTTGAATATATTCTTATTAAGTATCTAAGATATAGCTTCCTCTAGTAGAGTACTCTCTAAACTAAAAGAAAGCTTACTAACTTCTAGTATCTTTAGTAAAAAGTTAATATAGTAAATAATCTACTTTATATTATATATCTAACTATTAGACTAGTTTCATAGTCTAACTAATACTATTCTAAATACTATAATTACTAATTAGTCAATTCTAACTATCTAACTTTCTTTAGTCAGCTAGCTTTTATTTGTTATATTAAGATTATAAGATCCAGAGGCCTTTGGACTAACTAGTAAGTAAAGAAATACTGAGAAAAGATCTAGACACTAAACTATATAGTAAACTAGTAACTGTGGCAGCTGCTGGTAGGAAGAACCCCCACAAGATAGATATAGAGATAAAGTATACCTGATGGCTACCAACACTACTAGATTACTATGTGGGGAAGAAATCTACGTGGGACTATAAAGACTATGTGAGAGTTGAAATTTCAAAGAAAAAGAGAAGCCAACTGGCCAACTGGGGGCCAACTGGCCAACTGGACCGGTCAACTGGCCAACTGGCTGAATATTGTATTTGTATATAATTTTAACACCCCTACGGCCAGCCCGGCCGCAGGACAGGGACCTGCCGCCACTCAGCCTATAGGGCTGACATATGCGTGTATGAATCAATCCATCAATCAATCAATATTAAAAATACTTCTAATACTATTTAGAGATATAGAATAGTTATATTCTATTCTACTTATTTAAATATAAAGAGTATTATCTTTAAATTAAAGAATATTATCTTTATTCTTAGATTCTACTATAATATCATATCAGACTAGAAGACCCAGAAAACTAGACTATTCTATAATAGAAAATATATTCTTTTAGAAATAGTTAATAGAATACTAGTATATTATATTAAGCTAATTTATGGACTATATTCTATTTAATAGAAATAATTAGTTAAATACTTAATAATTCTTAATTTAATAATTAAATAGCTACTTAGAATATCTGAAAAGCCCTATATTTTAAAGTAAACTATAAAAGAATAGTATAATAGATTAGAGTACTTAGAAGAAGAAATCCTAAGATATCTCAACTAGAAGACTTAGAGAATTTAATTAACTAATTCTTAAGTTAGAACTAATTTAGAAATACTCTACTTACTAAATTAGCTAATCAAGTTATTAGATTTCAAGATAAAAGATTAATCTAGATATTAAGCTCTTTAAAATCCTATATTAGAATCTTATTTATATAACTACTGTATAGAATAAATAAAGATATATTAATTATCTCTATTATTTCTATTTAAAATTCTACTTAGAATAAGTTCTAACTTCTAAATTAGATGTCTTATAGTTAAATATTAATATAATTATTATTTATATATATAATTAGTTAATATAAAATTATATCTAAGTAATTTTACTTAGATTAGAATAGAAATCTTAATATCATTCTAATTTAGACTAGCTATAAGGAAATAATTATTAATTATTTATCTATTTACTAATCTAAGTAGAATCCTTTCTCTAAGAGAACTAGAGCTCTAATTAGTTCTAAAATAAGATATTTATTAATTAATTTAGACCTATTATTATTTATTTGACTAGAAACTATATAAATAGCTATATATATCTAAACTGGATATCAAGTAAATAACTTAATTAGAAAGTATTCTATAAAACTATATAGAAAAGCCTTCCCCAACAACCCTTATAGTGCTAGAGAAACCAGATCTTTTCTATTTAAGAAGGTATAGATTATATATCTATATTCGGGTTAGTAATCTTTTAAAAGAGAATAAACTAGAATCTAGAGTTCTAATTAGCTTTCTTATTAGATATAGAGCTTTAAATATCTAATAAATATAAATCTCTATTCTAAAACAGATAATATTAGTATATAATATTATATTTAATAAAGAGTCTAACTATAAATAAACTTCTAAATTAGAAAGTATATTAATAAATCAACAGCTCATTCAGATGATAAATCTAATCTAAATTAAATAGTCACATCTTAAATTAATTAATTAAGAATTATTTTTATTAGATAACTCAGATATTAAATATATCCCTAAGTTGAAATCATATAATCTAGACAAATCATATAATTTAGATGATTTATACAATCCAGAGAAATCATATGATTATATAGAACTCTTAGAGAATCTAGTTCTTAATAATATATCTTCTACTTCTAAGGACTTACTACCTACCTTATTGTCTATAGTTCTTATTAATAATTCTATTACCAATTAAAAGACTTTTCATAAAATTAATTTTCTTGATATAGAACTAATTAGAGGATTAAAAAGATAGAGATCTAAATTATCTAATCTAGACTATTCTTAAAAGAGACTAGTTCTTTAAACTATTTAAATAATAATTAATTCTATTAATAAAAGGAAAATTTCTATTATTAATAAATTCCAGCTTTTACTACTATCTATTAACTAAAAGAGATTAATAAGTTATTCTTATTCATCTTAATTTATTTAAAGATTAAAAATATCTTACATATCTAGATTATGTATTTAATATATAATACAAAGAATAAGAAAGTCCTACTACTAAAATAGATATAGATCTATAAATTTAATAAAAAGATTATCTATCCAGATTTAAGATCTGTATATATATAGAGAGAGATTTGTAGACCCCTAATTAATTAGAAATATATACTAGGATACTTATGGCTAGATTCCTTAGGATTATTCTAGCTCTAATTACTATATCTAATCTAGAAATATACTAGTCAGATACTATTACTGCCTTTCTTAATAGCTCTATTAAGAAAAAGATCTATATAGATCTACTTTCTAGATTAGAAAATAAATAAATAGTTTATCTATTATAGATAACTCTATATAGACTAAGATAATTACCTCTTCTTTAGTAGAAGACTCTTAGAATAAAGCTTAAAGCTCCAGGACTTACTTTTATTAAAGAGAATTAATATATTTATATTAATAATTATCTCAATTTATTAGCTTTTATAGGTAATATAATTTATATATTCTATCAATTAAATTATAATAAATTTAATAAATTTAAGAAAAAATTAATAATATTATTTAATATAAAGTATCTTAATAAATCTATATTATTTCTAAATATCTAAATATTATACAATCACCTAAATTGAAAGCTAGAAATTAAATAATTAATCTATATAGATAAAATTATTAATAAATTTAATCTAGAGTATCTCTAAAGTCCTAAGTCTTTACTTTTAAGTAATAAATTAATTAAAGATCTATTTTTTAAGATCTTAGTTAATTAGATTTATAAATTTCAATAAAAAGTAGAGTCAGCTCTATCTTCTATAGTTTAGACTAGGCCTGATATAGCTAAATTATATTAACTACTTATAGAATAGCTGACTAATCTAAGTTCTAAATATCTCAGAATAGTAAATTACTTGATTTTCTATTTAAAAGAAATAAAGAATCTAACTATTAAATATAATTCTATTTCTAATCAGATAGTTTTCTATATAGCTAGTAATACTAGCTTTAGTAATAATTTGGATTGTACTAGCTTAATAAGAAATATTATTTACTTATTTAATAGACTAATTAATTAGCTAAGTAAGAAAGAATATTATATAAATCTTTTAATTACTAAAGCTGAATTATTAGTTCTAATTACTATAACTAAGTAACTGCTTTAGTAGAGATAATCTTTTATATAAATAGAATAGAATTCTAAATACTATCTTTCTATATTATATAATATTATCTAAATAGTCTAAATACTAACGAGTTCTATCTTTTTTTTCTTGACTAGTCTAAAATATATAAATATTACAAATCACTAACTTAGATAGAAAGCTCTAAATAAGACTATTAATATATATTAGATTTTGATTAATAAAGTAAAAGCTAATTGTCTAACTATATAATTTAGAGATTAGAAATATTAGTAATTTATTAAATAATATAATATAGTAAGAGCTTAATTATTTACTTCTTTTCTATTTTAGCAATATATTTATCTATCTATTTACTCTAATTATAATAGAACTACTTGGTTTCTTTAAGACTATAGAGGTATGTCAGACTAGCAGATTATCTGACTACCAAACCCTAGTCCTAATCTTCTTGATTGAGCTATCTGAACCATTATTCCAGCCTAATCTATTTATCTCTGGCTATTTCACTTCTGCATTCTTACTCTGCATTCTCACCCCTGTATTCTGAATATTTCGGTTTCCTGATTAGAAAATAAATAAACAAAGGATTTTGCTTAAATAGTTTGCTTCGTTCTACTATTTTCTAGAAAGAAGTCAAACCAGTTGACTAGTCATGTATTAAAATCAGTGGCTTGTTTATTTCCTTATTTCATCCTATCTTTGATTCTTTTGATTTTTATCATCTTTTACTTTGACCTTGCTTTGACCTCACTTCCACACTAAGTTTGTATGGAAAAGTGAAAGTTAAATGAAAGTCTAAAGAATCCTATTTAGAAAGAACTGAAACTTCAATAAATATAAATATAAGAATTATATAGTAATTAATCTTAGAGATACTAATATCAAAGCTATTTAAGATATATATTCAATTCTCTATTAAGAAGATATATATAAGCTTATTTATTATTATTAATATATTACTATTATTAATATTACTAAGATATTTTATTAGTATTCTAGATAATATAATTATTAAAACTATCTTACTATTTTAAGATATTGAAATCAAGAAATCTATAATATTACTATTATAGAATATTTTAATAGTATTATATATATTTAGTATAATATAGATTTACTTCTAAATAGCTTATTATATACTAAGATATATATAGATAACTTAATTACTAATTCCAAAATATTTTGTAGTATTACTAATAATAGAGAATAAAAGAAAAATAAAGTTAATTCTAATAGTTATCTATATTATCTATATAAGATTTTCAGATATATAAAATTAATTAATCTCTAAGTATCTAATTACTTCTTGCACAATATCATGGTAGTCACGTGACCTCGGACCTCTGCTCACCTCGCGGGCAGCTGAGTGTCCTAGGAAATAACACCACCAATTAAGTAATATATCTGTTACAGGTTATAAGTCCTTGTAGTATTATTTTATCACTAAAAAATACTACTTTTATTAGTTTTTTTTTAAACTCTTCTCTAATACTAATATTCTTAATATTATTATCTTTTAAAGCTTATTTTTTACTATATAGAAGATAGAGAAGTCTCTAAGATATTTTTATTGACTTAGTATCTAAGTCTAATATCTATTATTTATTCTTTCTCTATATAAGTAGTATAGTACTTTATAATATTATTATTAAAAAACTCTTTCCATATTAATATTTCTAAAGCTATTCTAAAGCTTAAGAGCTAGTCCAATTAGCTATTCTAGTAGAGGAATTTATATAATTATCTAAGATTTAAGACCCTAAAAGCCTAGGAATTAGTTTAGAGTAAGTATCTAATTTCTAAGGAAGATAGTCTATATCTAGAAAATAATAATAAGTATATTTAAATTCTTACTATTTATATATTAAAAAATAGAGATATATCTATATAGATAAATCTCTAATATAGTATAAAGAAAGCTAAATAAAGAAATTATATTTTAATAGCTATATATAATAGTAATTTATAAAAGTAGAATTAGCTGAATTACTTAGTTCTTATTATTCTAGATACTATATATAAGACTAGTTCTATAGTATATTTCTAGAACTATAAGATAATTATAGATATATAAACTTCTTTAATAAAAGACTATTAGCTTTGCTACTACTATTTATCTTTATAATAAATAGATATTAATATATTATAATAGTACTAATAGTTAAGAGTTTTATCTTATTAAATTTATAGATATTCTTAATAAGCTACATAGTATTAAAATATTTGATAATAAAACTAAACTTATATAGTTCTTTAGTATAATATAGAATATTTCTATATTATAGTTATTTATTATAAACTAGTATATATTCTTAATAGATAATATAGCTCTCTTATCTATATATATATAACTTACTTAGTTGAAATATACTTATAAGAACTAGTTTAGCCAGCTATCTATATATACTATTAATAATAAGCCTATAATTAACTTAAATAACAACAACTACAGTTTTAATTATAGTATTCAAGAATGTGAATATAGATATAACTATAGATCTCATAATATCTAGTTATATAGTAGAGATAATATCAGTTCTATTTAATTTAAACATAAATAACTAGATACTACTAAGAAAAACTCTTTATTCTATATATTTTATTAATATAATAGGAATTACTTCTTAAGTAAATATTTATTAAATCTAATTAATAAGAAAGATATAAGTATTTGTACTAATATTATATCTATATTAGTAAAGACTATACTACTATTAGAACTACTATTTATAAATATAGTTAATATTAACTTTAATTTACTTAGTATATTTACTATCTTAATTTATTTTAATATTACTACTAGAATAGATAAAGATATATATCTAAATAATATCTATAAATAGATACTAAACTTTAAAACTATTAAGAATATAATATATCTAAAATATTACTTCTTAATCTTTATTCTCTATAAGTATTAAACTAGAACTACTATAGATAAATACTTTAAGACTACTAGTTATAATACTATATTTATAGAACTTATTAATAAGAAGAGTAGACTATTTAATCTTCTTAAACTAAATTAAATCTAGTTTATACTAGTACTATTATATAATCTTATCTTATATAAATAGTTTATATATCTTAGAGTCTAAATATATATTAAGACTAATAATATTACTATTCTTATAAAAAATAATGAAAGGATTAGCTATATTATCTTTAATACTACTTAGTACTTCTTATATATAATTAGCTAGATAAGCTGTAAAGCTATTTATAGTTTACATAGCTATAGAGTTCTAATATACTTACTACTTACTGATATTATTATTTATATAGTTAAGAAGCTACTTCTATTACTAATCTTAATATATCTAGTTTACTACTATACTATATATATCTCTAAGTAAAGAATCTATACTATAATTTAATATATTATTAGTTTCAATATCAAAAAGAATATTTAAGTATCTTTCTATAAGCTCTATCTTTATAGAAAAGATTAAATATTATCTATCTTATATAATAAACTATATAATCTTAGTCTTTAAGTTAAAGATCTTATCTATACTAATATTTATAGTCTATTATATATATATAATTAAACTAAAGTATATTACTTTATTACTTTTACTAATTATATTGTCTAATACTACAAGATATCTCTACTTAAGAAATATAATAAGATCTATAATAAATTTATTATTCTATAAAACTATCTAAAAATATTAACTAAATATTAGTATTAAATATATTTATACTAATAATATATCTGAATATTAAGTCTTTATTAATATACTACTAGAAATAAAATATTATCTAGAACTCTATATCTTATTATTATTTAAATCTTAATCTAATTACTAAGCTTAAGAACTATCTTCTTATTAAATTAGCCATATTAGTTATAGTAGATAATTAATTATCATATTTTTTCTAGAATTATATTATTCTTATAATCTACTGTATATAGAATTATCTTATCTATAGTACTATTAGTAGATTACTATATAAAGTACTATATAATATATAATCAGATTGTATTTAATAAAGAGCCCTGGGCTGCTATTACTAGTATCTGATATCTAAGAAGACTTATAATAAACTAAAAGATTATATATAGAAAGATTATTTTATTAATTATAGTAAGTCTATATATAAGATATGTAAAATTAAGACTTATTAAATTATTTATATATATAATATTATCTTTAATAAAAAACTAATCTCTTATATATTTATAATAATATTAGTATATAATCTTAATTTAGTATATTACTATATTAAAGATATAGAAAAAGTTATTATAAATAATCTTTACTGCTAATCTCTATTTACTATGCTTTCTAAATATTAGAAGTATTTTTCTACTAAAATTCTAGTCTTTCCATCTAAGAAGAATACTAAAAGTACTAATAATCTAGACTAGCTGATTAAGTATAAATAGATAGATATACTACTACTACTACTAAGCTTCTTAAATAATATTATCTATAATATTACTACTATACTTAATTATAATATAGTTAATATTTCTATCTATAATACTACTAATATCTTATCCTCTATTATTAAGAATAATAAGTCTAATAATAAACTTATTATACTAGATAAACTAAATAGTAGTAGATCTTATTTAATATCTATAATAGTATCTAAAGCACTATTTTATTAATTAATATATATTTATAAATCCTTATAAATACTTCTTAGATTATTAGACATATATATTATTAATATTAATAAGAATTCTAATATATATATTAACTTATTATATTAACTTCTTATTAGTAATTATTTTACTTATATTATCTATCTTAATACTATAGCTACTTAGTTATTTACTAAATTATCTCTATAAACTAGAGGATCTTCTTCTATAAAAAACTGATACTATAGAATATTAAATATATATCCACTATATATACTAATATAATAGTCTATATTAAAGTAGAGAAATAGCATAAAGCTATTTATTCTAAGATAAGATAATAAGTTAAATAAGATATATTCTATATTATTCTATATTTATCTACTCTATAACTTCTTTTTCTTAGATAAATAAAGAATATTAAATATAATAATATATATAAGATATATCTTATTATTAAAGACTTCTATTAGTAAGCTAAAAAATTATTAGATTAGTAAGATCTTTATAATTATTATAAAAAGTATTAGTTTTAAGATCTTTATTATTCTTATAGCTATATTCAACTAGACTCTATATAATCTTAATATTATTTCTATATTTCTTTAATACTAAATTATATAAATTATCACATATTAAATTATTAGAAGACTTTTAGAAGAATAATAAATATAATAAACTTATTAAATTATTATATAGTCTCAAGTAGATACTATATAAGTAGTATAATATATTATATAATTTTTTTACTATAAACAGCTTTAAGTATCTATATATAGACTACTCTATAATTATTAGAAAGTATCTTTTTATACTTATTTATATTAATAATCTTCTTCTACTAATAGAGAATATCTCTATAATTAATTCTTTTAAAAAATTACTTAGTAAACTTATTAATTTTATTAATAATAGTATCTATATTTACTTTCTTAGAATTAATATTATATATATAAATAAAGATATTTATCTCTTATAGAAGTTATATATCAAAGATTATTTGAAGTATTTTAGTATATTAATCTATAAGATCTCTTCTATACTATTTAACTATAAAAATTCTTTGTTAAAATATATAGGAACTATATAGTCTAATAATATTAAGTTATATTAGAAATATAGTAGTATACTTATCTAGATATTATATATATAACTAGTAAGCTGTTATTCCTTACTATAAATTCTAATAAGTCTTATATCTAAGTTATAAATCCTATCTAGTATTATTCTACTAGCTCTCTGAATTATAATCTATTCTATTACTATGAAGATTTAGGTCTTATTAGCTACTATAATACTAAGTAGACAGATCTATACTTATTTAATACTAATTTGATATTAGGATATATCTTTTAACTTACTAATAGTTCTATATTATTAAGTTTCAAATACTAAATTACTATTATATTATCTTCTACTAAGAATAAATATATTACTTAGACTATTACTATTTAGAAACTTCTCTAATTTTAACTACTCTTTACTGAACTTAATATCTAATATTCCAAGGCTATACTAGTACTGATAACTAAGTCTATTATAATCTATATAGATAACTAATCTACTATAGTTCTAGCTAAAAATCCTGAGTTTTATATAAGAATAAAGTATACATCTATCAAGGAATACTTTATATAGTATAAAGTATATATAAAAAATATTAAATTTATCTATATTAGTATAACTAAGTAGACTATTAATAGTCTTATAAAACTACTTAAATATATAGTATATATCTACTTTATTAATTAGCTCAGTATAGTAGACTATATAATCTAATTTTTCTATATCTATACTTTATCTTTTTTCTATTTTGGAAATATAAGCAGCCTTGTATCTTTCTTATTTATATATAACTCAGTGTCTGACATCCTCGCTCATGGGGGGTGTACGATATCATGATAGTCACGTGACCTCGGACCTCTGCTCACCTCGCAGGCAGCCGAGCGTCCTAGGAAATAACACCACCAATTAAGCAACATACCTGTCACACTTCTAATAAGAAACTAAGTCTATCTTTTTATATTAAGATATAGTTAGTTCTATTTATAAGTTGTCTTCTATATTCTATAGAGACTTGCTACTAGTCTATTAAGATAAAAGTTATCTATCTTATATAGATAATCTATAAGCTATACTATATAATTAAGTCTATGTCTAAGCTATCTATTATCTTTACTAATTATATATCTACTATTAGTATCTATACTTATAATACTATATTTCTATATACTATTATTATAGTTAAGAAGTTAAATCTATATCTTATTTATATCTTATAATATGTATAGTAGTTTACTCTTTATATCTACTGTAGACTAGAATTATAAATACTATAATAGATATTCTATCTTATCTCTTCTAAAAAAGATATATATATATATATATATATATCTTATAAGTACTTACTAAGTAGAAACTATTAATTAAGAACTATACTATAAAGATAATTAGTAATACTTACTTATACTACTAATTTAATATACTTAAATTATATTCCTAACTTAGTTAATAAGAATATTTAATGTTCTTAAAATATATAATATATTCTTATTATTTAAGATACTAGTCTATCTTTATATCTAAAAGAAAATAACTAATATTATTAGATTTTAAAGCTTAGATATATTAGACTAATTATGAATTATTATTATTAGTATCTCTATTCTTCTAATTATACTATTACTATTTTTTATACTTATTTTTTATATATTCTTCCCAATTATATTAGTTATAATCTTACTGAAAGTTATAAAATACTAGTTTATATTTCTTAACTTACTATAATTTTAATAAGCTAAAATTAAGCTATATTATTATACTTATTATCTATTAGATTATATAAAGGACTTAGTTTAGTTTTTATTACTATTATAGTATCTAAACTATTCTATAAAGAAGATTATATAAATTCTATAGAATTTTTAGTTAATATAGATAAATTAAAAGATATAAATAAATTAAGAAAGAAGTAGAAGAAAAAGAAAGAAGAATCTAATAAGAAATAAAGAGAAAGAGATTCTTTCTCTAATTATCTATTACTATTAGAGTATATAGAGAATAAATATTTATTAAATGAAAAAGAAGATACCAGAATTAATTCTAGAATAGAAGAATATACTTCAGGAATTAATTCTAAAGTAGAGAAAGATTCTTTAGATAGAAATAATATAGACACTAAAGATATAGATTTAGAAGATACTAGAAACATAGATTTAGATTTTAAATATAATATACTTAAGATAGAGATTTTATAAAAATATTAAAGCTAAAGCTTAATAAAAGTACTTAAAATTTATTTAGATAATATAAATACTCTTAAGACTTACTATTTTAATATCTATAGAGTTAAATATTTAGATACCTTATTAATATTCTTCTATAGAGAGTCTATAAAGAAGAAGAGAATAACGTCTTTTTTAGAAAAGATTAGATCTTCTAGTATCTCTTCTTCTATAGATCTTAGAAGCTCGGGTTTAAATAATACTCTATTAATAGATTAGAATCTTCCTCATACCTAAGAGATTGATCAAGATTAATTCTCAGAATTAGTTATTCTATTAGCTAGGATATATATATAGAGTCTAAGAGTAGAAATTTAGTAAGATATCTGAATTCTTTAATAGTCTTATTTAAAACCGGACAGTTAATATTCTAATTAAAAAAATAGAGAATAGTATCTACTAATTTAGATAATCTAGATATTCTAATAATATAGATAGTATAATAAACTATATCTTTATTTAATTAGTAAATATATTAGCTTCTTGATATATTATAGAATATTATAATCTAATAGTCTACTTTAGTATATTATAGCTATTTCTGTATAAGAAAGATAATTAGAAATCCTGTCTGTAATAAAGAGAAAGAGAAGAAGATAGATATTAAAGAACTAATCTCTATACTTTAAAAAAAATAAATCTAGAGGAATCTAAGATTATTTAGAATAGACTATTAACTTATAGTTAATATATTGGACTTGAAACTCTCTGGATTTTAGATATTAAGATAATTTTTATTATATAAAGTTGTTAGTTCTATTATTCTCTCAGCTACGTAAGATTGATTAAATACAGATTGACGGAAGACAGCAGCACAAGGAAGGAAGGATGTCCAACATATTCTAGTATTATAAATATAGTTGTAGATATATTATCACGGCTGCTATAAAAAGATGTCTAATATACTCTGGAAGATGACCTTGAGGACGTCCCTACAAACACATTCTCGGCGTATACTATTAAAATTGCTGAAGAATTCAAACAGCATATTTGTGATAGTTATGTCCAGGACTCTTAGCTAAATATTCAAAATTATTGGTATTCTTGAATCTAATTCTATAATAGATCTTTACTATATTACAGAAGATAATCTACTCTATATAATAAATTATATCTTATATAAGTCTAAATATACTATTATAGATGATAGTTATACTATTATTAAGGAACTCTAAGTCTATATTCTATATATACTTATATCTAAATTTTTTTTAAAATAAAAATCATATATAATAAAGGATACTATTGAGAAGTTGAGAAGTATCTTATAGAATTCTATAATCTTATTATCTATAAGTTATCAAAGTATCTTTATTGTTATATTAACTACTATGCTTAGTATTTTAAGAATTATATCTACAAATATTATCTATATAGTATTCCATAGCTAATTATTTCTATTCTTAAACTATTTTATATCTTAACTATAGACTTTATTATATCTTTATGTATAAAGAATAATTATAATTAAGTTCTTATTATAGTTAATAAATTTATTAAATATATTAGTATAATTTCTGATTATCTCTATATAAAAGTAGATGATTAGAGTATTACTATTATTTAGTATTTCTAGAGCTATACCTAGACTATTTCTATTATTATTATCTTTAATCAAGATACTTTAGATTATTTTTCTAGAAAGAACTGTTTTTCTCTCTATATATTAATTAATATTATTCTACTATAGTCTAATTCTTAAAATAATAGATAGTTGAAATATATTATCTAGACTATTAAAGTAATAATAATATATAACTATACAGTAGAAATTATAATTACTAGCTATTTTATTTATTATTACTATTATAATTTCTTATTATCCATAGCTACTAAGAAGTTATCTTACGATTTTATATTTAGTAATCTTTATATTAACTATAGTATTCAATTATAATAAAATTCTAATTATCTCTACTTTAATAAAAATAAAAATATTTTTACTAGTACTGCTTAGAACTTCTTGTCTTATTTTAATACTAAAGAAGTATTGAATTTTACTACTATTAGAATAAAAAAGACTTATAATACTAAATATCTTTCTCTACCTTTTATATCTAGCAACTTTATATATCTATATCTTTATTATAGTTATACTATATCTATAGTTAAAGATATAAAGACTAAGTTAATCTAATAATATATATTAGACTATTTAAAATTCTTGAAGTTATTAATAGATATATATATATTATCTTAAGTTCTTTGATATATAAAAATATAATCTATTATATCTATAGTCTAGCTTGATTCTATTCTATATAGTATTGATTCCTATAAATATATCTACATAGAATTTCTCTGTACTAAAGATAAATCTTTTCGGAATTAGAATAATTCATAAGAAGTATCTACTATTCTAAATAATATATTATTCTATATAATTAATACCAAACTATAGTTATATAGTATCTAGTATAATAGAAAGAATATAATTTATAGTATAATAAATAGATTTATAAGAAAGATCTTACTACAGATAATCTGATATATAACTATAAGTATTATATTACTAGTAATATTTAATTTGGTTCATTACTATATCATCTATAATATAATCTATAACTATCTGTATATAACTTAATAAGAATACCCAGTTCTTTTCTTAAACTACAGTATCTATGGTGGTTTCAGTCCTGCAGGTATTCTATCCTTAGTTTCTGCCTTCGAGTATCCTTTCGACAGAGTTGATTCCCCTAGATATAGACTAGATATTTATTTATAGAATAGTATTCTAAATTCTAACTAAGTACTAAAGAAGTAGATAAGTTTATAGCTATTTAAATAAAATATAGCTATAATAGAAATTATTAGTGTATAGAATTCAATATTAGAGATAGTATTTATCTTAGGCTTTATAAGAGATATAGTCTTCTAATAAGTAAAGATAAACTTAAAATAATTAAAGATAAGCTAAACTTCTGATATATAGATTTATTATATATTTTAGAAAAAATCAAAGAACTAGTATATTATCTTAAAATTCTACTATACTAGTAAATCTATTCTATTATTTTAGTAGCTTAGCTAAAGCTAGTATCTAAAACTAAAGACTCTTATAATTACTAATACTCTATACTATCTTTTATATAGAGTGATAGATAATAGAAAAATATTAAAGATAGTGCTAGATATAAGATTAATTATATTCATATAAAAGTAGACTAGTATAGAAAAGACTAAAATATGATAGTATAAGAATAACTAAATATCTAGTCTATTTTATTAAATATAGTCCCAAGAGAGATGAATAGATCAATAAAGTAGATATTATTATAATAGACTTAATATAGAAGTTTAAGCAAGTTAATTAATCTATCGAGAAATTATTTACTAGAATTACAAGGAAGTTATCTAATCTACTTAGTAATAATTTACCAGAATTATATTTACTAAAATATCTTTCTATTTACTAAATAATACTACTTTTTTCTAATATATCTTCTTTTTATTTATTTTCTTATTCTTCTTACTATATTCTCTTCTTTAATACTTTATATTCTTATTCGATTATCTATAAATATTTACTTATTTCTCTTTTTTAATATACTTTTATATACTCTAAATACTATAAATCTAATATTTCTAAATACTATTATATCTAATTTTTTCTTTATTTCCAGAATTACTATTTTTCTTGAGAATATACTACTAGTACTTCAAGGATAGTACTCTTTCGCTAATTAGAGGAATATCTATATTAGAATATAGATACTTGGTAACTATAATCTAGTTATATTTATACTAAGAAAAATAAAGAATAATAAGACTAAGTAGAGAGAATATAATTAAGTTATATAGATATAAAGATTCTTAATAATTAGATCCTAGTATCTAATTATTTTAAAATAGGTACTATATAATATATATCTATCTAACTAGCTTATTTATCTTATTACACTTTTAAACTTCTATTAGTAACTAAATAAGTAGAGTATAATACTAACTTTACTTATAAGAATCTACTTTATATAGATAAAGTCCTAATTAGTAAAACTATCTTAATTTATATTTATAGTCTCTAATAGTATTCTATTATATAAGAAGAATATATTCTCTATAGAAATATTACTTACTTTTACTAGTCTTAGCTTTTAGTTGAATAGTAAGAAATAAAGACTAATAGTTTACTAAAAAATAATATATAGATAAAATATTATTTACTTAGTCTAAGAATATCTAAAAGATTACTAATAAGATATAAATACTTATTATTATAATAAATTATAATACTATAAACTATTCTAATTAAACTAAACTAAATTAGATAAGTTAAAGTAAAACTAATATATAGTATTCTTATAATAATAATCTTATAATATTTTATATTTATAATAAGAATAATAAAAACGCTGTTCTTCTACTACTATTAAATTAGATTTCTTTAAAATTATTAATTAGAATACTAAATATCTATGTTTCTTAGAATTAAGATAATTAACTGTTCAGTTCTAGACTAGATATAGATCTAGATAGTTAGAAAAATAATTCTATTCTATTAGTTCTAAAGCTACTTATCAACTATATTCTCTACTCTAATAAAATATCTAAAATACCTAAGATCCCAGCAACACCTCTATCTATTTAGATTAAAGAAATAGTTAAGACTGATATTTAGAAGCTATTTAAGATAATTATCTGAATACTTTAGATATCTACTCTAGAGATACCGTCTAATTTATCTATTCAGAAGATAGGGATTGGACTTAGTCTATTAAAACTAGATAATAGATCTACTCTTTTATCTAAATAGATATCCTAATCCGTATAGAAGATAGGGATCAGACTTAATCTGCTAAAATCAGATAATAGACTGGCATTCTTATCTACACAAAAGACTAGTATTAGACTCAGTCTATCAAAACCAACTAGCAGCATAGCTTATACTATAAAGAGGAAGATATCAGTACTCTTAGTCTCTAGCTTTAGTAAATATTCTGGATTTATATGAAAGAAGATAAATAAGATAATATTTTAGAAGAATATTAGATATTAGAGTCTAGATAATACTATCTAAGATAGAGTTAATAACTTTAAATTCTTAGATAAATTTATACTAGAATAGTATATTATTTTAGTTCTTAGACTTTAATATAACTATAACTATAACTACTGTGGTTGACCCCGTTAATATCGTTAGTACGGTGGAGAGGTGCAGGGAATTGAATCCTTCCAGCGGTGTGTCTACCACTGAGCACCGCCTTCCTTTTTAAGCTACGTGTTGACTTGAAGCCGTGAACACGTCAAAATTGTTGATATATACTAATTTTTGTTGTTTTAAAGATGCCTTTAACGCCTGAGCCTACCTCTTCTAAAACAATATATTCAAAGTGCCTTGAACAAGATAACCGTCTATAAATTCTTACTCTTTGAGATACTGGCTTAATATATTAATAAATTATAAATCAACTTTAAGTTAGTTATTATTAAGTTCAGTACATGTGTCAAAGTCAATAAGCTACTCTAAAGAAAGCTAAAGACGCCAAAGTAAAGCTATCAGACCAGGAAGTTAATAAAGTTATTTAATAGATCTCCAGTTCAAAATATACATACTGCTTGCCTTATAACTATGTTATTAAAGAGCTTAAACTTTCTATTAAAGCAACTGCTTTGATCTGTACTTTAAAGAAAAGAGGCTATTCCCAGTGTAAAGCACTTCGCAAATCACCTCTTTCTCCGGCCAATAAATAAGTAAGGTTAGTCTGGGTATTTGAATACTTAAATTAGACATATAACTAATGGAGTTGTATTCTTTAGACTAATAAAACCTAGATAACTTTAGGCTTTTATAAATAGATTTACATAACTCACAAAGCTGATAAAGAACTTGATAAGACATATCTTTGTACAAGTCCACCACGTAAGCGTGGCTGGATGTTTTGGGTATCTTTCTATAAGGATTACAAAGAGCCATATCTTTTTTGGGAGAAGGACTGGGGTAGTATAAATACCAAACATTATTGTGATTATATTATTCCTATAATTCACGGCTATATATATCTTATTAAGCGTGATGAATAACTACGGCTTTAATTAATATAAGATAACGCGCCTGGATATATAAGCAGAGATACAGTTCAAGATCTTTAAGAATATAGGATCTTTCTAATCAGCTAGTCTGCTTTTTCGCCGGATCTTAATTCAACTAAGGCTGTTTGGAATTGGATGAAGGATTAGCTTGATTAATTCTATCCTAATAACAAGCAATTATTATATAATCAGCTACAAGAGGTTGTACAGGCTGCTTAGGATGCTTTACCACGGGAATTCTTAAAGGAATTGATTGAAAGTATGAAGGCAAGGTGCGAGGCAGTCATTGAAGCCGAAGGTGGCCATACAAAGTATTAGTAATCATATATATACGGCAGAATTGAAGGATTCAATTCCCTGCACCTCTACACCGTACTAACGATATTAACGAGGTCAACCACAGTATATTTACTATTATATTACTTAGAACTAATCTAATATAGATATTATTAATCTAGTGCTTAAAGCTGATAAGAAGAATAAAAGATAATAAGATACTACTTCTATAGAAAGCTATTATACTCTTATTCTAAACTGTATAGTAGCTATTACTATACTTAACTAGATAGATAGAATTACTTTAAGCTCCAAATTATATGTATAGAATTATAATTCTTATTAATTTTCTTAAAGATATTCTTAAGAATATTATAGATAAATAGTAAAAGAATATAGATATATCTTAGAAGAAGTATATAACTATATTACTCCTCTAGTAGTATAAGAATATAACTATACTAGACAATAATAAGAGTACTACTAGCTTTTATCTTATCTCTAAGAATAACTTTATTAAAGATACTTATTATAAGAATAACTTTATAGAAGATAATAACTATAATAATAATAATAATAAAAAAATTATACAGTAAATTAAAATAAGAATACTATAAAATAATAAGAAGACTACTTATTAAATATTCTTTCTTTCTTATATCTTATAAGGATTCTTTCTTTCTTATTCTACTGTCTTTCATCAATCCTTATTTAATTAATCTTGTATAGCTGAGAGGATAATAGAACTAACAACTTCGCATGATAAAAATCATCTTGATGTCTCAGCGTCCAGAGGGCTTCGAGCCCAACGTATCAACTACAGAATAGTAATATATAATTAAGTAGAGTTACTAAATATATTAACCTATATAGATACGATATAGATTAAAATCTTTATTAGTAACTATATTAAAGATAATCTACTTTAAGAGAATAACTATACTAGAATAATTGGTATAGATAATAAGAGGAATAAGAACTATTTAAATTATATAATATAATTTCTATAGTATCTATATAAAGTAAGAGGCTTCTAACTCAAAAGACTAGTAGTTTTTCTTAGCTAATATTAATATATAGCTAAGAAATAGTATTAGATAGATACATATTATTAGAAGTAGCTAAATAAATTCTTATACTTATAATTATTATTAATATAGTAGAGTATTACTTTATATCTATTATAATAAGTATTTAGATCTAAGTATATCTACTTAGATAGAATAAAATATATAAGCTTAAGTATATTACTAAAGTTATTCTACAGTATTTTAAAGATAAGTAGTTCTTTCTTAGTAGAATTGAGAATTAATATTTTATTAGTATAATCTTAATAAGACTATTTAAGATATTCTACTTTATAGTTCTTTGATAAATCTATAGATAGCTTTTCAAAAGAAGTCTAGATATAAAGTGATTATATCTTTTATTCTTATAAAGAAAGTACTTTACTACTATAGTAACTTATATAGTAATATAATCAACTACTTATACTAGGATATTAGTCTAGCTATACAAGTATCTTTAAGAAGAATAGTTTATATATAGTAGTAATTTTATCTTCTAGTACTAATAGATCTAATATATTAATATATTATCTGAGTAGTAGAATAGATAGAAACCTAATATATATCTTACTTAGTTCTAATTTAATATTTATATCTTAAACTTTAATAAAAATTAAAGATTAAGTACTTAAGATACTTCTTATATTTATAAGATACTATAATAATATTATTAATATATATTTTAGTAAATATATAGAATTTATATAGATTCAAGTCTATTTAGTACTATATATAATATAAAATCAAATACATTTATTAGAGTAATATAGAGAATCTTTTATTTATAATATATATAATAGTAAGCTAATTATAGTAATATATATATATAGACTACCAGTAAAAGAATTCAGCAGTATTAATATTAATAATATAATTATAATCTTTAATTATTTAGAGAATATCTTTCTATTCTAAGACTAAATAGAGATTAGACTTAGAGTCTCAATTTATAGCTCTTAAATTAATAACTAGATAATTCTTTACTTAATTATTTATATATTTCTATTCTACAAATATAGAATATATAGATAGTATATATATCTTTATATAGAATATCTTATTAAAGATATAAAGAGAATTGAAGATAGAATTAATAATTTTATAGTTTTGTCCTAGAAGATAATAGATATAAGATTTATAAGTAGTAGTATATTTCTATTAAATTATCTTTTAGAGAAATCTATATTTATTAATCTTTCGAAATATTAATTATACTAATACTAGAATTATTGGAATTAGTCTATCTATTATAAGATAGAGCTAATAATACTAGAAATCCTTCATGCCTGCTTTAATAAATAATTATACTATTAAAAAGAATAAATATTCTATCTCTATTAGTATATTCCATCTGAAGTAATGATATATATTTAGATAGTCTAGAACTAGATTTAGAGAGATATTTAGTTTTAGACCAAGATATAGTGAATAGACAAGTAGTAATAGATATAGAGAATCTAATAGATAACTAGTCTAGAGATAAACTTATTCTATTATTTAGAGATATTAACTAGAGTAGCTCTATAGACTCTTATAAAATAAGAACTAGTAGCAGCAAGATTTCTATAGTATATAGAAATCTAGTAATATAATAATAGTAATTATAAATAGAAGAAGACTATAGGATGTAAGAATTTAAATAACTTAGTTTAGTATCATAGTTTTCTACTTTATAAGTAGTAATATATTTATTATTACTTAGTATTATAGTTTATAAGTAATAATTAATTATTACTAGAGATAAAGACTTATTAATAATCTAAATAGAAAACAAATTAGTATTAATAAGATAATTATATATTACTCATCTAGTATTATTTTTAAAATTAAAAATATATAGTTAATCTTATATAAGCTGTTAATCTTCTTATTAGTAAATTAATAAAGATATAGAAAGAAATAACTATATATTTAGTAGTATAAATAAAGATATTTATAAGATAATTTGAAGTAATAATTATCTAAATAGAGAAGATAAAGTTATTATATAAATATATAATAATAGTCTACTTTTTATAGTCTAGAATTCTTTCTTTATAATATATAGTATTGATACTAATAAGAATACTTAATAGAAGATTTTTAATTAAGATAATATATATCTTAATATATATAAATATAGAGCTTAGCCTAACTAAGTATCTTAATATTTATATCTAGAAAAATAGAGATTAAGAATATTTCACTACTTAGCTATATATATCAAATTAAATTTCTTAAATTCTAAGAATATTTAGAGTATTATATAGCTTAAGTTTAAGTAAAGTAAAGTAGTATTACTAATAATAGTTATATAGTTAATATTAATGCAGATCTTGGTATATTTAGATATAGTATTTAAACCAACTTCCGTAGTAGTAGATTTAGAAAATTATAGAATAAAACTATCTATCTTAATATCTATAACTTCTTAATTATATTAATCTGATGAATTATCTTTAATAATAAGCTTAATAGATTCAATATATAGAGGAGATATAATATATTACTTTAAATAAGTATAAACCTTATTATTAGAGAAGAAGTATATATTATAATTATTATAGAAAACAAAAGATATATTATCTGGAGATATAGAGATAGTAATAGAAACTATACTAGAAATCTTACTATAGTTATTTTTAATATATTATTTAGCTATACAAGTATTATCATAGTTCTTATAATATATATTACTTTTATTATAAGAATTATTATACTTATAATTATTATTATATGAATTTTTATAAGGGCTAAGATGGTGAAATAGCGTGATGAACGAATAGCTTTCGCGAGGCCAAAGGTGCCAGTTCATTGCCTTAAAATATTATTGCTGATCTGACTAATCTACAAGTTACTCATCCTCTAAATAGAAGATCGTGGTCAGCTTACTTAGCTATTATATAATAGATGTCTAAGATCTACTATATTGATTTCTCTTTGTAACTATATATAAAGATTAAAAGAATTAGTTTAATTTTATAACTATTTCTCTCTTCTTATAGAGAAGTATTACTTCTTATAATAAGATTATTGAAATCTTCTCTCTATATATACTACTTATAGAAAATTAAAGTAGTAAAAAAGATAACTTTACATCTTCTTATTCTTATAAATAAGATATTATATTATCATTCTTCTAATATAGTCTATTATTTACAAGTCTACTTTTTTTTATAATACTTCAGCTCTATCTCTTCTCTATAATCAATATAATTCTTTTCTAGTAAATAGTATGAAATATTTCTTATTTTATTTATTTAGACTATCTAATCTACTTTAAAGTTAAGACTAGTAGAGTTAATTTTGTAGAATAAGAATTTTCTATTATATAAGAAGACTTTCTCTTTTCTAGGTAAGATTTTTAAAACCTCTTTTTCTTTTTCCTATAAGTTTACTTATATATTATTCTCTTCTTTAATACTATAAATTATTAGTAGAATATTCTTATAAGTTTTAGTATTTTTATAAACTTCAATAGTTTTATAAGTTTTAAAGTCTTTAGGAAATCTTTAATATTAGTATTTCTTACTATTATATAGAGAATATATCAATATAATTTATCATAGAATAAGGAAATAATATAATAGTAGTTATATATCACTACTATACTATTAGATTTATTATTAGAGGAAGAGAAGATAAGATATATATAATTATTTTTATTATTATAGTTAAACTACTAATTATTATAACTATTATTATAATAATTTCTATAATATATATTAGTCTAATTCTTATAATAGTTATATTCTTTATTATAATTTTAATCCATATTATTAAGATCAATTCTACTATTATATACGAAAATATTACGATTTTATCACAAAGTTGATTTCTCAGTCAATTCTTTATATATTTTTCTAAAAATAGGCTTATCTATTGTAGCAAAATTCTTTTTTTCATTCTATATTAAATTCGTAGCCCCACCTGCCTGAATAGGGAGGATATGGAAAGAAAAGAGAAATACTATATACATGGGCTTTCCAGGCCCAATTTTCAAAATTTCTTAGGAATTTAAAATTTTATAATTAGAGCAAACTTTTGGCCGCAGTTTAATATTATTTTCAGCCTAAGATATCTATTTTGTGATTTTTACCGATTCTTCAAATACAAGTTTTGACATTTTCTCATACAAATAGTTTGATCTACTTTTATCCGGCTGACTCAGCAGTTCTCCCCATTAAAATATCTATACTTTTAGCCCTAGATCCTATGATTTTAACACCCTATCCACACACAAATCATTCTATAAACCACCCTACCAACCAATCTGCCAACCACCCTGTGAACAGCCCTGCAAACGGCCCTGCGAACAGCCCTGCGAACAGCCCTGCGAACAGCCCTGCGAATAGCCCTGCGAACAGCCCTGCGAACAGCCCTGCGAACAGCCCTGCGAAC